>NC_056729.1:1855875364-1855920364 GCF_019279795.1 Protopterus annectens | reverse complement strand
ATACAAGTGTAACCAAAAAAAAAAAAAAAAAACAAAGAAAAATAAACTTTAACAATTGCATGGCCCCACACCCCCCCCTTTAATATTCCAACTCAGAGACCGCACTACAGTGGAGTAAAGGGAAATCTCCCATTTAGCGCTATATGCAGAAGTCGCACCCTGATCTGATCGTTTGTTGGGACTTTTTGTTAATTTCTTGGTTTTCTGACCTTGCGTTTTTTTCTGTGTGATTGATTTTCCATACCCTATCTGTAGTGCCATTACACAGATGGCACATGGACACACACAGTAAGCAGGGCCCCTTGGTGCCCTGCAATCTCACAAACATTCTCCCACCTACACTTACCTTTTTCTTCCCCTTCAAACCTTTAAACTCGATGTTCTGGTCCCGATTATCTGAACTTCAATGTTTTCAATGTTTGATGGTTTGAAGGGAAACTATATATATATATATATATATATATATATATATATATATATATATCAGAAACATTTAAGAACTGATGCCAATAAACTAAGTTACTTTGTTGTTTCAATACTAGCACTTTTGTTGTAGGTAATAAGTTTCAAAGCAGTTTAATCTGAGATACCAACATGACCATTTTTTCTGGGGCTAGTCCTGGGCTTATTTCTGGTAGCTGCAGCAGCTTCAGTGCAGTCACTGACATAATTTTAGTGTTTCTAAGAGCAATTCAGCATAAGCTGTTATGTTCATGGAGTTTGGAGGGGCACTGAATTTTGACAAACCATCACTTATTAACAAGTAATTTGCCTCGAAAAAGTTCTATTTACTGGTTTTAATGGGACTGAAAATTTGATTTTAATTTAGAAGGAGATAACTTTGTGGTTGGATCTTACCAGGAAGGACAAGATATTGGGGTGTGCAGAGTTCTCCCATATTTGTGAGCATGAGGTCCAGTATACTGGGACATCTAGTGGGCATATTCACTATTTGGTCAAGGGTGTTTGCATTTACAAAGTCCATGAATTTCTGTACCTACAGATTTAAGGTTATATAGGATTTACAGTCTATAGAGGGTTAATTAAAGTATCTCATGTGCAGGGTATTAAGGTAGATGGCAAGTGTTTGCAATAGGCTCAAGTATGCATTACCAGCTTCTTGGGACATGCAAGATGACCTAGGGCTGGCTAGGGTATGCTTTGGGGTTTTGTCTATGGTGATCTCCACATGGAGGAACTCCAGTGCATCATCCTTTCTGAACATAATAGAGGAATGTTTGTTATTTATGTATATTGAGACATCTCCATCTTTTTTTAGCCCTTGTCTGAGCACCTACTGGAGTAAAAGTATGAAAGACACTGAAGCCTCGCACTGTCGGAGTACTCTCTACCACTTTAGACCATGTGTCGGTAACTGCACAGATATCTATATTCTAGAGTATGAAGAAAACTTGGAGGGAGTGTACTTTTTTATTTAGGCTACTGGCATTGGATGGTATCACTTTCAGGTTCAACTAAGTTGATTTTTGCTATGCCAGTAGATATGTCAATTTGGCATTGCCTAAAAAAAGGCACTGTGAGGATGGAAAACATTTTAGTCAGTATTCATAGGCCTAAAGGGGAAATGTGCAAACTATCCTTGACAAATCAATGTAGTCTGTATACCATGTCTTTCCAGTCTAACAAATATTGGATCACCTTAGAACACCAGAAACACAGCTAGTTGTTAAAATCAGTCATTTTTTTCCTCATATTGTTGCGTGATCATCCTTGGTAATCATAATATACTGCTCAGTGTTAGGCTCATAGCAGCCTGAGACACATAGTCTGAAAGTCCCATAATGTGTCTCTTTATATAATGTAGGCAGGTGTATCTCAGGTTATTTACACCTACATGGACCATGATGGAATCATACTGAAGGCATAATGACTTGAGTGCATGTGTGTTTTAGTGGATCCTGGCTACAGATAAACATCTTCTCCTTGTTCAGCCTGTGAGAGAGAGGCATCAGTATATCTTACAACTGAGTCTCCTGTGAAGAAAGTCCTGCAAAACATGTTTACTTGTCTTAGTGGCTTACTGTTTCGGGCTCCACTGAGAGTGATAGTATGTGTGGTGTTAGGTGTTGTTTTTTCTAAATGCATTTGGGCTTGCTGAGACAGAGCTTTGATAATGGGTGCTCTAGGTGATCTTTGTTGTTTAAGAAGATTACTTTAAAGTGCCTAATTATACATTAGTCCATATGTGTGTTGTGTGCTATGTGAGGTGGCTGTTGTGTGTGAGATTTTGACAACCAGATGTGCACTTGTATGCAAGAGTTTAGCTTCCATTGTCATTATAGTAGTACCTGTCTTGAATACTGTGTCTTCTTCTTTAAGGATTAAGTTATTGTCTGTAAATATGAGACAATTGCTACATTTTGTCAAGATGTGCATATCCACCAGGCTCGTTACAGATAAGTTTGACAGGTAGTGTGCTTGTCTTTTTCAACAAATTAGGGATACATTATTCCATGGTAGAATGCTTTAGGGTTATATCATTAAGTAGTTTTTTTTTATTTCTTTCAAAAGTTTTGCCCATAGTTGAATATTACATAGGTTTAGGTTCATAGGTTCATAGGTAGGTACTAGGCTATCTGCCTGAAGGCATTTATAAGCCTAACCAGAATGTGTTGGCTTTCACCACCCCCTTAGATTATTTCCCTGTGCCTCTGTCCAGCAGAGCCACTGAAGTGATCCTGAGGGTAAAATTTCTGTTTCCCATCCACTCGTCAAGGTTTCTCTTGAAAAGTGTTAGCGAGAAGCTCTACCTAATGTAGATCAGAATCATGTTCCAAAGCATGGGAAGTCTCTGGGACAAAAATCTATCCCTCCAGCACGTCCTATGTATTGCTGTGATGAGGTTTAGATCCCTAGAGCATGTGGCTTGAGGGGATAAGGTTTTCTTTAGGTGGAGCATGTCCATCAATTCTGGGTTGGACATGGCCTTGTATGTCAGGCAGAGATCACCTCTGAGTAGGCGGTATGCAACCGAGTACAGCTGGAGTTTCTTCAGCTGAGCTGCATAGGACATCTATTTGAGGCCAGTGATCCTCTTGGAGAGGTACGTCTGTGGTCTTTCAGCTGTTGCAGGTGTCTTGTAAGGTACATCCCAAATGGGGCATTGTACTCTATTATGGGCCTGATGAGTGATGAGTAGAGGGGCACAATGACCTCTTTTGATCTGGATGCAAACCCTTTTGTGATTAGGTGGGTCACATAGAAGGATTTTCTAACCACTTTGGCAATGTGATTATCAAAGGAGAGATTACTATCTACTTGGGTCCCCAGATCCCTTATTATGCTTTCCGTATTTAGGGGACTACCACCTATTTGGTAGTTTGTGGGTACTTTGTTTTTTCCAAAGGGGATGACTATGCACTTTTTGGCATTTAGCTTGAGGCCATGATTTTGACATCAGGTATCCATCACAGTGAGACCCTTTTGGAGGATATCTGTGTCAGCTGGAGAGTCAATTATAGCCCCTAGTTTGCAGTTGTCTGCAAAACTGGTCAGCCATAGTCCTTCTTCAGTGCTTGACTGTATCTCTGAGAAGTATGTGCCGAACAGAAGGTGTCCTAGGACTGAGCCCTGGGGAATGGCACTTGTAACCAGTTTAGAGTCAGACCTAGCTCCCACAACTCTCACTATGTGGGTTCTGTCCATGAGCCAATTGGCAACCCATCTTGTGACATAGGGGTTTATGTTCAAGCTGGTGAGCTTGTCTATAATACCAGAATGGGGAATGGTGTTGAAGGCCTTTGCGAGGTCTAGGTAGGCTGTGTGTACAATTGCCTTGGACAATTTTATGAGGGATCATAGTTTCTTGCTGATACTGATCAGGGATGTCTTCCCTTTTTGGGATTTTACTCTTTTCTGTAGTAGTTTTCTCCTTCTATTGTATAGCTTGTTTATGGCAGGGGTCCAACAGACTGATTTTCTTTTCTTGGAGGAGTGAGTTTTGGTTTTTCTTGGGATAGCATGATCCATGCATTCTTGTAGGTGCCCGTAGAATGCATTAGTGAAGGATTTTCCAGCTTGGACAGCATTATCCTTTAGCATGGGGGCTTTGAAACTTTCCACCTTGGTCTTAAGTAACGTGAAGTTTGCTTTTGAAAAGTTTTTCACAGTGGTTTCCTTGTGCAGGGGTGGGGATGGAATGTGGATATCCAAAGTGATTTGTTTATGGTCAGATCTAACCAGTGAGGGGTTGACCTCCGGTGTGGAACACCGGTCACCCCTGTTGGTGATGACCATGTCCAATATGTTGTCACCACTGGTGGGAGTGTTGACCAGTTGATCCAGGGCATTTGAATTTATAAATTCTAGGAAATATTAGGCAAGAGAGTTAGTACTTGAATAGCTCTCCCAGTTAATGTTTAGGTAATTGAAATCACCCAATATCTGTTTGGTAGAACCATTATGTTTTCCAGTGTTTCCAGAAATGTGGAATGGGGGTCCTGGGACATGGTGGGTGATCTGTAGCAAGCTACAATTTGAATTGCAGTTTTGCCCATTGTTAGTTGCATGTGGATGATCTCTGAATCATCATGCTGTGCTACTAACTTGGAGGTGCGGGTATCCTTGATGAATATGAATACTCCCCCACATTTTGTATTTCGTCCGAGTTCTGTGGTCAAAATGTATGGTATGAGTTGTAGTCCGGTAGTGCTGGGGTGCTCTCTGGAGCCTTAAAGCAGATTTCTGTTACTGCACATATATCGATTTTCTCTATACTGAGGAGTGCCTCGAGTGCATGCATTTTGAGGTTTAGACGTCTGACATTGAGTAGCATTACCCACAGATTTTTGTTACTTGTGCTGTTTACGGTGGTGTGTTTGTCTTTTGAGCCTTGCATAAAAAAGGCACTATGGGGGTGGCAAGAGCCTTGGCCAGTATTCGAAAGCCTAAGGGTGATAGGTCCAAGCCACATCTAGCAAAGCAGCGTGGCTTGTCGAGCATGTCATCCCAGGCGGACAGACACTGGATCTCCTTTGAATGACATCAGAAACTTAGCCAATTGTTGAAATTGATAATTTTTTCTTTATACTGTGGTATCATTCTTGGTGAGGGCAGGATGCTACTCAGGTTCAGGGTCATACCAGCCTGGGCTACATGATCAGAGAGCTCTTCCATATCTCTTTTCATGTAGTCCAGGGAGGTACGGCTCAGGTCATTCACACCAACATGGACAATGACAGAGTCGTATTTGTACTTGTTCTGGAGTGACCTGAGTTCTTGTGTTATGTGGCGGATCTGGCACCTGACAGGTTGCTAACAGTAACCTTCTCCTTATTCAGCCTAGTGAGTGGGATGTCACTGTGCCTGACTATAGAGTCTCCTATTACTAGTATGTTGGGTTTGTTATTTTGCCTTAAAGGCTGTGATTGCATGGCACACTGGTTTTGTGAAGTATGTGTTTCATGATTTGTGTTAGGGGTGGAGGTTGCTTGAATGTCTGCTTTTGAGGTCTGTGTTGCTTTTGCAGATTTTTATTTAGAGCCTCCGAGTATGTTTTCATGTATTTATGTTTTTTTTTTGCCGGTGCTGGTTTAATGGGTCAGTGTGATTCTGGTGGTGTGATGCCAGTATTTCCCTTCTCCTCTTGACTGTCTGATCCAGTCTTGGGTTGAGAGAGCTTAGCCTCCAGTTTGGCTGTATAATTGCATCTCTCGCATGTATTATTGTTTGGTGGTAGGAGGAGAGGGTTGTCTGTGTACATGAGGCAGTTGTAACATTGCCTCAAAATGCCCAGATTCACCAGTTGGACTGGAGAGTACACCTGAAACTGCCCTTTGAACATGCCTGGAGAGGTACAGTGAACTGTTTTACTGAATGGCTGGTAAGGTCGAATAGAGAGCCTTGTCCTTCTGTACAGTATAGGGGGGGGGTCTAGTTCTAGGCTTTATAAGTACTTGCTATAAGTTTTGAGCAAGTGCCGGGCTGAGAAACGAATGGCTTGATTGCTTAAGTTGAAAGTTTGTCTAGTTCCAAGGGAAGAATTGAAGAGGAGACTTTGTGGAGCCGGGAATAGTTATACCCTAGCTAACTGGCGCTGCCCGGCAAGCAAAACCGGGCAAATGCAGTTTTTATAGCAGGGAAATGAAAGAGAGAGAAATTAGCCCAAAATGACCAATAAACTACTAATTTCTGGACTGAAATCACTCCTCCAGGGACAGACAGGCTGCTCAAAGCTCCCCTCTCTCACAGGTAAACAGAGAATCTTCCTTCTATCCAAGTAAGGTATGGGCAAACACAGAGATTTGTAACACAGCCTTGAATTCAGCATTAACCTGAAAACTGGACTATACTAACTTATAAAGATGGGAAACAAGTATATATATATATATATATATATATATATATATATATATATATATATATATATATATAATTTTTTTTTCAGAAAATAAAGCAGATACAATAAAAAAAAAAAAACACTTTAAATGCACAGAAAAGGATGCTTATTGTTATATATCTCAGTTCAGAGTTGTAGTCAATGCCCCTAGTAATAAAGTGGAAAGAAACACAAATACAGTAAAAGCAGATGAATAAAGTGCAATATATATGTATATAGATATATATATATATATATATATATATATATATATATATATATATTTATATATATATAAGAACAGAAAAAAAATAAACTGATTTAAACGAGTTACCCAATTAACCAGAAAAAAGCTCAAAACTGAGCCCTGTTCCAGCAGTCTTTAATCAGACAAGTTCTAACTGCACACTCCCACTACTAGGTTGCAGGGGAACCTTCTCCAATAAAAGATGGCCTGGATCAGTGCTCAAGTTATACAAACAAAGCTAGATTCAGCAGGCCTGAATCTGGCCCTATGCTACAGCAACAAGGTGCACCATTTTCAGAAAGAAACATTCAAATAAGCAGGCACAATAAGCCTGTGACCAGAAATTCACAGCTCAGAAGGGAAGAATCCAGCCTCTCCTCCCACAAGAGTGCAGACCACAAATCTTCTTAATGTAGAATAACTGGCTTGAAGCCCAAGTGATTAAACCAGAACTAATACACTTTTAGAATAGCAGACACTGCGCCTTCAATCAGCAATTCCCAGCTTAGAAAGATGTAAGCTACCTGTCCTGTCCTGTCACAACAGTACAGACCACAAACCTTCTTAATGTAAAACAACTGGTATGAAGCCCAAGTGCTTAAACCAAAAGACTTAGAATAGCAATTACAATTTAATCAGGCTACTACCAAGCAGTAATAAATGCAGCAGAATAAATACAATTGAGTACTTTTAAGCAGAGGCAAAAGCAAAATAAAGTAGGAGGAAACACAAATACAGTAAAAGCACATGAATAAAGTGCGCATTTTTTTTTTTTGTTAGTAAAGTGCAAGGAGAGAGGAAA
This sequence comes from Protopterus annectens, assembly GCF_019279795.1. NCBI lineage: Eukaryota > Metazoa > Chordata > Ceratodontiformes > Protopteridae > Protopterus > Protopterus annectens. The sequence continues at coordinate 1,855,912,978 of NC_056729.1, read as the reverse complement.
GAAAAACCTAAGTGGGTTGGCCTTCTCAAATCTTCTCTCTGTATTAAGTAGAGTGAACACTAGACTCAGAATATGATCTCACTGTACTTGGTTAATTGAGCAAATGAGATGGACTCAGGAGGAGTGTTCAAATACAGACTTACAGGAGGGGTGGGCAATTCCAGAGCCACCATTTCATATTGTTATTTAACGTCCAGCACTCAAAACATAGAAAAATAAACAGCCGTTTTGGAGAAAAAAAAGGGTAGTATAGAAGAATGGTTAAGTTTTAAGACATATTTAAATTCCAATATTTTTGGAATTACTTTTATTGGGAGATTAGATTTATTTACCATAGATTACTTGGATGTAAATATCACCAAAGCTATTGATGGTACAATAATTACTTCCTTGTATAGGAAACCTTTTTCAAAAAATTCTATACTACATGCGAATAGTTGCCACCCACCTCATACTATCAAGAATATACCTAAGGCACAATTTAAGAGAATTAGAACTATATGCTCCGATGCAAGGGATTATAAACAAAATGCATATGATCTAACTTCTAGGTTTAAAGCTAGGGGCTATCAAACCAGTATGATAAAACAGGCTTTTGATGGGAGTCGAGTACTTGATAGGAGTTTGCTCCTACAAGATCATGAACAATCAATACATAAGAGTGATAATATTAGATTTATTACTACTTATGCTACTAACACATATTTGATCAGACAGATTATTGATAAACATTGGTTTATTTTACATAATGATCCTTTTTTGTCAACTATTCTAGAAAATAGGTGTCAGTTTGGATATAGGAGAGGCAAAAATATTGGTGAACATTTGTCACATTATAAGAGAGGTGTGATTCCAACAGGACCTGATGTATCAAGAAAGGGTAGTACATATTGTGGACACTGCAAATACTGTATGTTGATGTCAAAAACCACAACGTTTACATCTAAAAACACTAGTAAGGTGTATGATATTCGTTGCTTTGTCACCTGCAATACTTCGTGGGTGGTATATATGGCTTTGTGTCGGTGTGGCGCATTCTATATTGGACAGACTTCGTGTCTTCTTAAACAAAGAATTGCCACCCATTTAAGTGATATTAAGTGTAAGAGAATGCGAAGTGCATTATACAAGCACATTTTAGTCCACCCAAAGGCACATTTTGTATTTGTAGGGATTGACAAAGTAGCTGATATGATTAAGCCAGAGGTAGTCAAACATAAAATTTTAACAACTAAAGAACGTAGGTGGATAGTTAATTTAGGGGCTTTATTTAAGCCAGGTCTTAATGACCAGTGGTAATTTTGTTTCTTTGTTGTTGAAATTAATCTGTATAAATATGTATTCAAGTGCATTTGTGTATGTTCATATATATATTTTTACATATATATATATATATATATATATATATATATATATATATATATGTGTGTGTGTGCATATATATTAGTGTATGCACTTATATGGATTTATGATACTTTTGATGTACTTGGCATGCACTTATTGAAAATTTAGCTACATGTGGGTTATTGCTTTGTAATAGATAGTAGGTTTAGCTTGGATATATTGTTATTTTTTGTTAAGGTGTTATTAGATGACTGCACCTTTAAATGTTGAAGTGTGAGTGTGTGTATATATATTTGCGTACTGGCGTCACTGTCTTTACACACTGATGACGCTCAGTTGAAGCGAAACCGGTCTGTGGGGCAGACTGTTCTGGCTTAATAAAGCCTTTTTCTCCAAAACGGCTGTTTATTTTTCTATGTTTTGAGTGCTGGACGTTTTTGGTATTTATATATATATATATATATATATATATATATATATATATATATATATATATATAAAGTAAATAATCTTCTTCTTCTTTCGGCTGCTCCCGTTAGGGGTCACCACAGTAGATCAACTGTTTCCATTTCTTCCTGTCCTCTGCATCTTGCTCTGTCACACCAACTGCCTGCATGTCCTATCTCACCACATCCATAAACCTTATCTTAGGCCTTCCTCTTTTCCTGTTACCTGGCAGCTTCATCCTTAGCATCTTTTTCCCAATATACTCTGCATCCCTCATCAGCACATGTCCAAACCAACGTAATCTTGCCTCGCTGGCTTTGTCTCCAAACCTTCCAACCTGGGCTGACCCTCTAATATACTTATTCCTAATCCTGTCCATCCTTGTCACACCCAGTGCAAATCTTAACATCTTCAACTCTGCCACGTCGAGCTTTGACTCCTGCCTTATTGTCAAAGCCACTGTCTCCAACCCGTATAACATAGCTGGTCTCACTACCCTCTTGTAGACCTTCCCTTTCACTCTTACTGGTACTCGTCTGTCACAAATCACTCCTGACACTCTTCTCCACCCACTCCATCCTGCCTGTACTCTCTTCTTCACCTCTCTTCCACACTCACCATTACTCTGAACTGTTGATCCCAAGTACTTAAACTCATTCACCTTCACCACCTCTACTCCCTGCATCCTCATCATTCCTCTGTTCTCCCTCTCATACACACACATATATTCTGTCTTAGTCCTGCTGACCTTCATTCCTCTGCTCTCTAGAGCATATCTCCACCTCTCCAGGGTCTCCTCCACCTGTTCCCTACTCTCACTACAGATCACAATGTTATCTGCAAACATCATAGTCCATGGGGCTCCTCTCATATCTCGTCTGTCAACCTGTCCATTACCATTGCAAATAAGAAAGGGCTCAGAGCTGATCCTTGATGTAATCCCACCTCCACCTTAAACGCATCCATCACTCCCACCGCAGACCTCACTGCTGTCACACTACCCTCGTACATATCCTGTACCACTCTTACATACTTCTCTGACACTCCTGACTTCCTCATACAATACCACAACTCCTCTCTAGGCACCTTGTCATATGCTTTCTCTAAATCCACAAAGACACAATGCAACTCCTTCTGACCTTCTCTGTACTTCTCCATCAACACTCTCAGAGCAAACATCACATCTGTAGTGCTCTTTCCTGGCATGAAACCATACTGCTGATCACTAATCATCACCTCCCTTCTTAACCTAGCTTCCACTACTCTTTACCATAACTTCATGCTGTGACTGATCACTTTAATCCCTCTGTAGTTACTACAGCTCTGCACATCACCCTTATTCTTAAAAAAAAAAAAAATCGGTACCAAAACACTTTTTCTCCATTCCTCAGGCATCCTCTCACTTTCCAAGATTTCATTAAACAATCTAGTTAAAAAGTCCACTGCCATTTCACCTAAACACCTCCATGCTTCCACAGGTATTTCATCTGGACCAACAGCCTTTCCGTTCTTCATCCTCTTCATAGCTATCCTTACTTCCTCCTTGCTAATCCACTACACTTCATGATTCACTATCTGCACATCATCCAGCCTTCTCTCCCTCTCATTCTCTTCATTCATCAACCCCTCAAAGTACTCTTTCCATCTGCTCAACACATTCTCCTCGCTTGTGAGTACGTTTCCCTCATTATCCTTTATCATCCTTACCTGCTGCACATCTTTACTAGCTCGGTCCCTCTGTCTAGCCAATCGGTACAGGTCCTTTTCTCCCTCCGTAGTGTCCAACCTTTCATACGCCTTATCCTTAACCTTCTCCACCTCTCTCTTTGCCATGCACCTCATCTCCTTATACTCTTGTCTACTTTCTTCATTTCTTTGACAATCATATAAAGTAAATAATAAATTCTGTAAATAAATTTGACTTCATTATACCTATGTTTTGTCATGCAAAGTTGACGTTTTAGTTGAATCTAGCAGAGCTGGAGATATGAGACTCTAACTCATTTAAGGAGAGGAGATGGGATGAGTAATTTGCCGTAAAAAAAAGGTTGGAAGACTGCTTTTTGTAAAAGGTCGTTTTTATCTGAATAATTTGTTGACACTTTTGCAAGCTTCTTTCACAGAATGTGTAATACATCAGCAAAGCATTTGTAAAACTCAGTGCAGATCAACGAATGACACATGATCTGCTGACTCTCAATCTTGACCGTTTTTTTTTCAGGTGTTCCATTCTATGTGAATGGAAGTGTAGCATGTTAACAAATGGTAATGCTACTTATTCTCACACCATGAGCTCTTATAGAGCATTATGGGATGGATCTCACTTTCCAAAGGAATCAGGATGTCTGCTTCCATGAAGGCAGACAAGCATAAAAAAATAAAATTAGGAACGACTACTTATTTTACTGCAGACAGCGTTGGGAGGTGCAGTAATTCATGGCAAGATAAACAATATATGTTTTTTCATCATTTGCCTGTAGTGGTCTTTTAAGTCTTCTAGGCAGTTCACTGTGCACGAAGCCGGCAGAAAGATACAAAGTGTAACTTGAGCTTTCACACTGTAATAGGAGGAGCTTCCTAGACCGATGTACTTTTGACCACTAGTAGAAGCAGATCAGTGGAGACTGGAAGGATTTTCTAGAGGCAATTTATAGTAAGTGCAGACAACTAAGGGCAACACTGGTTAGCAGGATAAGCCTTCACTTTTATGGATCTATTGAATCTTGTGGGAAAGTAAATGTATTTAAACAGGCTACAAAATAGATACCTTTCTGCTTTTCTTACTAACAATAGCATTGAAAGAAGAGATGGCGGGGTGGAAAATAACAGAGAAACTGGCTTTTAAAGTCACAGCAGGGTCAGGGTGAGAGAGAGGGATGAAAAAATCAACAGAACTGTAACACGCCAGAGATTAAATTAAACACTAACACTTATATTCCACAAATCCTTTCTCTCACCAAGCAAATGTATGAGGTCTAATAGTTGCTTGAACAAAAGACTTTTGGTTAAAGACAAAATAATGCAATTTTTGTTAAATGCTTTAAAAAGAATTTGTATAGAATTCTTCAAGAATATTAGAATAAAACAAGTAGAATATAGTTTTTTTTTTTTTTTTTTTTTTGCTTTTCTAGTATAGAGGTATTCATTTTGACTTAAAATATATCCACAGAAATAATCTTCTAGGCTAGTCACATGGACAACAACAAACTCTAGCCTTTGTAAAAACATAACTGAATAACAAAGGGCAGGCAGAAGCTAACCAATCAGCAATTAGTTCTGTAACAAGCCAGATGAAATCAGACACTGGTCCCTTGCTGCACCCACAATTCCCTTTTCACACCAAGCCGATGTATTGCAGCTAAGGCCTAATAACTTGTGCATACTGTTTTGGTTAAACAATGACATAATCTACTTAGTGAAAAATCAACACACTGTAACAAGCCAGAGATGTAATCAGACACTAAAACATATTGTGACCAACAAAACCTTTCTCTCACCAAGGCAATGGACTACAGCTGACATAGCTGGCTGAATTAAATTGCCATACATACATTATTTAAAGACATGGCTAACGATGGTTTTGGAGGGTTGCTTGATAAATTATTCATGCATTATTGGACCACAGGGCAGCTCATAGCATGGAAGTAGTGCTTGACAAAATTCTATATCATGTCCCCTTTGTTTCACTAGTATGAAATGTCATTATATTAACCTGCGTTGCTTCTCTCTTGTTTTAGAAGACCATCCTTATCCTAGTCATTTAAGTCACCAAAATGACCACCAATGTTAACCACCTTCAAACAATCACTATACACAGAACATGAAGAGGTGAACTTGGGCTGCACACACACAGATAATAATTTGATAACTGCTTTTAGTGGCTTCTTGAACATGCTAAAACCCAATCAAGACATTTTTTTCTCCTTTGAGGCAAATAAGTCTTTAAAGTAAAAATGTCTCTTGATAATTTGTAAGACAGCAAAAAAAATATATTTAAAAATATGATCTCCCAATGGAAAATTGGAAGATAGATCAGTCAAATGTTATCAATAAAACTTGCATCTTCAGCATGAAACAACAAACACACATTGCAGTAAATGGTACAATTGTGTTTTATATAACAAAGGCGTAGTTTTCTACTCTGGGGTCACTGAAACAAATCTGGAAATTACTGAAATCAATCATCAATAACTATGAACCCACCAAAAATGGCCTTTACTGTTTAAATATGGACCTTCTCACTGAGAATAAAATCATTATTCTGTTTGCATCAAAGCCCAATTCAATAGTCGACACCAGCACAAATACCATTACAAACTTATGTTCTCTGTTTAAACTGTGTGAATTTGCACCTTTTTTTCTTTTAAAGTGATTTCTGCTAAGCAATTATTACAAGCTTTACTTCATTTTTATCAAAACTGAAAAGATAATCATTTAGTGCTACACCCAGAATGTATTAAACATCTGCCTAGCATTATATTTACAAACCATTGCAGCACATCTGCAACTTAATATTAACTACAAGCTCCATTCTTTACTCCTAGAAACATGCCACAGTTGTCCCAGTTCCCCTATATTAGTAACACTACCTCTGCATCTGATTATAGACCAGTAAACATACTTTGCCATTTATCAAAAATATTAGAACAAAGCACACTGCAGACAATTAATGGAACATCCACCAAAAATGACAAAAACATTTTAAATGTGGGCCTACTTTACAACACCTAACCTGGCTTTTGCAGCAAACATATTACTCATATAGCCTTATTTATTTATTTATCTGTTTTATTTTATTTAACATTTGTTTACCGGGAAAGTCCGGCTTGGAATGAAGCCAATTTTCAGCAGAGGCCCAGGGAGAAACACTGTCTTTGTAACGTGGGAGGAAACCGGAGCACCTGAAGGAAAACCCACATGAATGCAGGGAGGACATGCAGACTCCACACAGAAGGCACTCCAGCTGAGAATCGAACTGAAGAACCTCTTGCTGTGAGGTGACAATGCTACTGCTGCACAACTGTGCCATAAAATGTTATACTTATGAAGCTATGCCTCAAAGAAAACCTAAATGTACTATTAAATTAGTTAACCATTTTTTCCTAATCAACACATTTGACACTTGTATTAGCAATGCTGTCCTCAAATAGTTCTTGGCTTACCTCCATAACAGAATACTTAATGGTCAGTTCTTGACCAAACACATCAGAAAGTGGAACGTTTTCTGCTAAACTGCCTGAAGAATAAATCCAGGCAACTTCTTTTCTCCCTTTTCTTTAACAGCCTTAAACTTGACCTACCAAATCTTAATTGTACACTGTGTGCAGATGCAATTGTTATACTCAGTTCCAATAAATCTGTTTCTTATTTTAAAAAATCCATCAGGGCTTTAAAAATTTGACATATTCAAGAAAAGCCTCACCCAGCTACACCAGATAGAATGCAAATACTCATGATCTAACAATGACCAGGAAGCAAGTGAGAAATAAGGGCGTGTTTTGTGTTGCTAATCGTCTGTGCTGTGTGTTCATTATTAACTGTTACTAATAAACTTTATTTTTGGTGCTGAGTATTACGCCAGAAAAAAATGAAATAATGCAAACTCATATATTATCAATGTGACTGGAGAGAAAGCACAACAGGTCAAGGAATTACTCAGGGCTCTAGCCCTTGAAGAAGATGAAATAGGTGGAGTCGAAGAAGAATGGCAGCCCCTCAAAACAGTATGTATGAAGACTATAAAACAGATATGTAGCTGAGACAAGTATGAACATAAGGTACATAAAGAAAGCTTGTGGTGGAATGCAGAAGTCCAGGAAGACATGAAAAGAAAAAGTGAGAGATGGAAAAGACTGTCCAGGCTAAGAAAGCATACTTGTTGACTAAAAGAAGCCAAGAGAGCAGTTGCAATAGCAAAAATAAGGCATGAGGCATCATACCAGCTTCTTTACATTGACTTGGTTGGTTTATCAAGTTGCATCGGAAAGACAGAAAGATAAAGAAAATAGACGTCAGGCAACATTCATTAGGAATGCAACAACCTGTTCATCAGTCTACAGGACAGCAAAGGCGCATAGCAAGAGTACTTCCTGAAGCTTCTGAGTGAAGAAAATGCCACAGAAGTTGTACTGCAGCAAACACAATGAATGAAGAAGAGAATCCCACCCTAGAAGAAGTAGAGACAGCACTAAGGAAAAATAGGTTAGAGAAAGCAACAGGCTCAGATGAGGTCACAGCAGCTGTGATCAAGATGTTGGGTCAGCTAGAGAAGAAATGGCTCCTTAAGTGTTCATAACCATGTGAAGAGAAAGGAGTAGCAGATGACTGGAAAATAAGCATACTATTGCCAGCGTACAAAAGCAAAGGGGACATCTGTAACTGTGGGCAGTACAGTGTTATCAGACTTCTGTCACACTGAATTAAAGCTCTGAAGAGGGTGGTTGATACATGAATATACAGAGCAGTAGAAAATAAGATGAGAGATGAAACATTGGTAAACATTGGTAAAATTAGTGCAGACTATGTACAAGGGTCCAGTGCTACAACTGCAAACAGTCTTTAGTTATAAGAAGTGTTTCCAGTAGGAGTGGTTGTGTATCAGGGCTCAACAACTAAACAGCATGAGCCAAGCCAATGAAGCTAGTTCTGCTGCCCTAGATGCAAGTATTAGTCTTGTGTAGCTGCTTGGTGCAGCAAAAACAGAGGCAGACAGAGGAGAGCTACATGGCAATGGACAGCTATCTTTACTTTAGGGCATTAAGAAAGAAAAGAAAGATATTTTTATTCAGGTTAGTTGCTTAGAAGATATAAAGTCCTCCACAAGAACCCCCAAAAAAAAAAAAAAAAAAAACTAGTATGGATATGTGACAATCCCAGTGTCAGGAATAATGAGGTTAACATATTTATACACTAGTATATAAGTAAGATATCAACAGACACATGTCTTGTGCTTTAAAGCAGATATTAACTAATTTAACACTTATTGCATGAAATGGTAGTCAGTGTATAAGAAAGGTATTATTCTCGCTCCATTATATTGTCTCCATGAATGCAGTACAACAAAATATAGTAGTTGACTACCAGAAATCTGAATGAAAGAGAAGCCAGAAAGAATGTGACATACAATATCATACAGTAGATGATAGCATGGCACTATACATGTAATTGCACACACTGCAAGGCATAGTCAAGAAGGAAATCTATAACAATGTTGGGTGCTGTTTCACCACCCTTATCCATAATATGTTATTGGAGGAGAGTGGAACCTAGTTATCTGTACCAGTACACCCTGTGGCAACTTTATCCACTATCATCATGTACACTGTTAGTGGACTATAACTAGCCTTTGCACATTTCCCACTGCACTCCACATTTCCTGCTGTTTGTTTATCAAAGCTTTCACAGCCTCTTTTTGATGAGTTCTCTGACTTGTTTGTGTGTTTAAGTGTTACAGCTTCTCAAGGCATTGTGATACATTCCATAATCCCATCCCAAGCTTTGGCAATTGCACTGCAATGTGCATACACTTTTTTAATGGATGTCTTCAATATCTGTCTGCATTCGTGGATGTTCTTTCACTGGCTTAGACTACTGACAAGCATGCAACCAATTTTCAGCCCCACCTCAATTAATATTATTTAGTAATTACTTATTGACCATGTGAGAAAGTAAATAAGGAGGGCAGTAGTCTTTTCAATGCTATGTATTGGACAATTAGTTGAATTTTATGAACTGATGCTCATATTCTGGCAGTCTTCATCATCAGTGTTTGAATTAAATGATAATATATGATTGCTTATGCCAAAGTAAGAACAATGTATTATTTATATAATTTGAAAGAAGTTAAGAGTAGAGGTGTTCTTGAATGTAGCTTCATAAAACTGTACAACATAATGTACCTACAGTGAACTGTTTCCACAACCATTTAAATGTTAAAGTTCACTAAATGTGGAGTAACTATGAGGCAAAATGAGAAATTATACAGCATTTTACTCTTATAATTAGCTATGCAGAAATAGGAGAAATTAATAGCTACTTATTGGGATAACAAGAAAAGATTCTTTAAATATGTTAATTCACAAATCTCATATACAGCTCATTCCATTATTACAGGGAGATACTCATTTTGACAGTATAGCCACTGGTTCAAACTGTATGTTTCAACTACTTGCTTATAGAATGTTGGAAGCTGAATGCCCTGTAATAAAACAAAAAGCTGTTTGTTTATGTTTACAAAATATAAAAATGCCAATAATGTTTCTGTCATATGTTCATAGGTTCATAGGTTGGTACTAGGCTATCGCCCCTAGGGCCTATACAAGTCTAGCCATAACAATTCCCTGGCTATTTCTTCCCACAGTATTTACTTCCCTGGACCCCTGTCTAGCAGGTCGACTGACGTGATCCCCGGGGTGAATTTCCTATATCCCTTCCAATCATCAAGATTCCTTTTGAAGAGGGCCAAAGAGACGCTCTGCTTGACATGTATGCGCAATCTATTCCAGAGTCTGGGGAGTCTCTGGGTCAGGAACCTATCCCTCAAGCATGTTTTGTTCATTGTGATGACAAGGTTTAGATCCATGGAGCATGTGTCATTGAGGGATTGGGATTATTTTAAGTGCAGCATGGCTAACAGCTCTGGGTTTGACATTGCCTTGTCTGTTAAGCACAGATCGCCTCTGAGTAGATGATATGCGACAGAGTATAGGTGGAGTTTTTTTAGACGGTCAGCATAGGGCATCTGCTTTAGGCCTGTGATTCTTTTAGTGAGGTATTTCTGCGGCTTTTCCAGTTGTTGCAGATATCTTGGGAGGTACATACCAAACAGGGCATTGCATTCTATAAAGGGTCTAATGAGGAATGAGTACAGTGGGGCTATGACCTCCTTTTTTCTGGATGAAAAGCCCTTAGTCATGAGGTGTGCCACATAAAAGGATTTCCAGACTGTTATGGCAATGTGGTTATCGAAGGTGAGACCACTGTCCACCTGTGTCCCCAAGTCTCTTATCATACTTTTGGTGTTTAGTATACTGCCACCTATGTGGTAATTCACAGGTACATGTTTTTTTCCAAAGGGGATAACTATACATTTCTTGGCATTGAGCTTGAGCCCATGGCTCTGGCACCAATCATCTGTTTCTGTAAGGCTCTTTTGTAGAATATCCACATAATTTGGGGATTCAATAATGGCTCCCAGTTTGCAGTCATCTGCTAACTTTGTTAGCTAGAGTCTCTAAGTTTTGGTCTGTACTTCAGAGAAATAGATGCCAAACAAAAGCGGTCCCAGGACTAAACCCTGAGGTACTCCAATAGTCACTTGTCTGGAGCTGGATTTGGAGTCGGCTACTTTTACAGTGTGGGTTCTGTCAGTAAGCCAGTTGGCAACCCATCGAGAGACGTAGAGATTAATGCCCAGATTAGTAAGTTTATTTATGATTCCAGAGTGGGGGATGGTGTCAAAGGCCTTGGCGAAGTCCAGATAGCCTGTGTAAACCACCTTACCCTTGTCCATGGCTCTGGAGACTGATTCAAAGAAGTCAATTACATTCAGGAGATAAACTGCATGGGTCCAGTGTTTGAAGGTTGCCAATGTCTTTGTTTATAAGTTCCATGATAATACGTTCCATCGCCTTGCAGTTCAGGCTCATCAGACTGATGAGGCGGTAGTTCCCGGGATCCAAGGTGGATCCACCCTTGTGGAGTGGGATAACTGTAGCTGTGCGCCACTCAGTGGGCATGAAGCCTGAGGTGAGGCTATGATTAAACATGACACTTAGATGAGGTGCCAATTCATTTTGTAGTCATGTAGTACACAGCCTGGGATGTCGTATCATCCCACAGATGCTATATTCCTAACTGTGGAGAGTGTGTTGCTTACCTGTGTGGCCATTATTACCAGAATTTGGCAATCATTCGATATTGAGATGGGCCCTTTAGGGAGTGGGAGGGGGGTGAAGTTTGTACTAAATCTCTCTGTGAGGATATTGGCAATATCCTTGGGATCAGTTTATTTAATGCCATTCTGTTGTAGCTCAGTGCAGATCTGAGCATTGCCATTTAGATTCTTGACATAGCTGTCGAATGCCTTGTGGTTGTCTTTGGAATCTTTGGCAATTTTATTTTCATAACTAGCTTTGGAGGATTTTATGAGGGATCGCAGCTTCTTACTGAGACTGGTAAGGGAGTTTTTTGCATCCTGGGATTTTCCTCTTTTCTGCAACAGTTTCTTCCTTTTGTTGTAAAGTTTGTTTATGGCAAGGGACCACCAGATTGGCTTCCTTTTTTTGGAGGAGAGCATCTTGGTTCTATTGGAGATGGCATGATTCATGCACGAGTGGATGTGCTCGTACAGTGCCTTAGTGTTGGATTCAGCAATTTAACCTTCAGTTCCCATCTGCATGGGTGTCATGAAGTTTGTCACTTTTGACATGAATAGAAGGAAGTTGGCTTTGAGGAAGTTTTTTTACAGAGGTTTCCTTACTGGGGGGTGGAGGTGAGATGTGGATGTCAAGGATGATTAGCTTATGGTCAGACCTAACCAATGAGGGGGTGACCATAGGTGTGGAGCATCGATTTTCTATGTTTGTAATGACTAGGTCTAGGATACTGAAGCCCATGGTGGGACTAAGGATTAGTTGATCCAGGGCGTTGGAATTTATGAATTCCAAGAACAGTTTGGCAAACGGGTTGTTACACGAGTAGTTTTCCCAGTTAATGGCAGGGTAGTTGAAATCACCCAGTATTAGGGTGTTTGGTTGTAACTTAATATTTTTCAGTATGTTTAGAAAGGTATAGTGAGAATCTTGGGGCATGGTGGGGCATCTGTAGAAAGCTATAATTTGGATTGCAGTCCTACCTAGTGTTAATTGCACCTGGAGAATTTCAGACGCATTGTGTTGGGCAACTAGCCTGGTGTTGTGAATATCTTTGGTGAATATGGACACTCCTTCACCTTTAGTGTTTTGGTTTTGGTTTGGTGGCTGAAAAGTCTGGTAAGAGTTGTAGCCTGGTATTGCAGGGATGCTCTCTGGAGCCTTGAACCAGGTCTCAGTTACTGCACAGATATCGATATTCTCCATTTTAGGAGTGTTTCGAGAGAGTGCATTTTGAGGTGTAGACTTCAAGCATTGAGTAGCATTACCTTCAGATTTTGTATGCTTGTACCTGTTACAGTGGTGGTTTTGCCCTTTGAATTTTGTCTAAAAAAGGCACTATGGGGGTGGCAAGAGCATTAGCTAGTAACCTAAATCTCAGTAGCAACAGGTGCAGACCATCTCTGGCAAGGCATCATGGTCTGTCAATCATGTCATCCCAGGCAGACAGATACTGGATCCCCTTTGAATGACACCAGAAGCTTAGCCAATTTTTGAAGTCAATCATTTTGTCCTTATAATGTGGTATCATTCTGGGCGTAGGCAGGATGCTACTCAGGGCTACGGTCATACCTGCTAAGGTCATTTGATCCAAGAGCTCTTCCATTTCTCTTTTCATGTAGTCCAGGGAGGTACGTCTCAAGTCATTCACTCCAACATGGACAATGACAGAGTCATATTTGTACTTGTTGTGGAGTGACTTGAGTGCATGCGTTATGTGGTGGATCCTGGCACCTGACAAGCAGCTGACTGTAATTTTCTCCTTGATCAGCCTGATGAGTGGGACATCAGTGTGCCTGACTATAGAGTCACCTATGACTAAAGTGTTGTGTATGTTGTCTTGCTTTAGGGGCTGTTGTTGGGTGGCACACTGGTGTTGTGAACTACATGACACTTTGGTTGTGATTGGTGTTTTTTTGCATTTCAGCTTCGGAGGTCCTTGTTGCTTGGGCAGGTTAATGTTAAGGTCCTCCACATATATGGGTTTAGTGTTGCTATGTGTGGGTGTTGGTGGTGTGGGTTTAGAAGGGCTATGTGTTGCTTGAGGTGTAGTGCGGGTGTTAACCTTCTTCTCTTGACTGTCTAACACAATCTTGGGTGGAGAGAGCTTTGCTTCCAGTTTGGCTATGTAAGTGCATCTCTCGCAGGTTGTAGTGTTGGGTGGTAGGATGAGAGGGTTGTCTGTGTACATGAGGCAAATGCTGCATTGCCCCATATGCCCAGATTCACCAGGTGGACAGGAAAAATCATCGGAAGCTGACCCTTGGACATGCCTGGTCAACCTACTTGGTCCTGTTTTCACAGGCTGAGACTCAAGTCTATTTGTAACACTTAGATAATTGGAATTATCTATGTCCTTTGATTCTTTCTGCAATAAGATGCAAAAAAAAATGTTTAATATCTCATCACGTTAATCCTTTTGTTAAAAGATGGATTAGTGAGTGGCTAAGAAATTGGTCACAAAAATGTATTCTTTGAGGTCATACTTCAAGTTAGTTGCAAATGGACAGTGGGGATCCACTAGGCTCAATCCTGAGACTTATTTCAAAAATTCTGTATTTGCTTCACTTCACATTGTATCCTTGTGTTGAGTTTCTAAATATACTGATGATATTAAAACCGGAGTTACATTTACGTCTGAAAATGATGCTAGCCGAACAAACACTGTTTAGATATTATTAATGCATGCATATGATAAGGAACCAGGGCATTAGCCTGCATGTAAAGTGCAAGATATTGGCCATTGATCGATTCAACTACAATTCCAGATTAAAATAGATAATACTTTTGTAGAAGAATGAGGGGTGATGATAGATCTTGTTTTTTTGCATTTCCAGTTAATTTGCATTTAAGGAAAATACCCCCACAGCTTGGAATAATGTTGAGCAACACCTGGGGATATTGTTTACGATTATGCCATCTTCAGACTGTTGTATACTAACTAGTCTGTATAAGGCTATATTCAAATCTATTTAAGAATTCAACTCACCATTTTGCTGTTATTATAAAAATGATCATCAGCTCATGGAGAAAGTTCAGAAGAAATCTTACTATAGACTGCAAATCTGTTGTGATAAGAGTTACAGTTCAGGGTTATATTACTTGGAACATGTTAGTGTGAGATGTTGATATATAAGGAGGATTTATGTTGTGCCTTTATTTCTTTCAGTAATGATGCCTTTAGAGTAATGTCTTGGTTTGAAACGTATAATAATGCTTGAACTCAGACAAAATTTTCAGTTTGAAATTTTGACTATCAAGACAAGTAAAAAGAGAAAATATTTATTGCTGACAATACTTACTTTGTGGAACTGACTCCCATTATATATTAGGACCTCCCCCTCATTAAACATAATTAAAAAGGAGCTTGACTCACAGGTTGGTGTGTAAAATGTTGTTCCCAAAGTATTAGACTCTGTCTTACATGTTAGCCTTTGTGTCTGAACACGTTTAGTTTTACATATGAACTTACAAAGTTACTGGCTTTGTTCTTTAATTGTGACAAAAAGGAAAAAAATCCTCCATCTAATTTCAGGATACATGTCTGGGGCATCACATCACTTGTGAGATTCATCCTATCACATAGATTCATCCTATCAGCAAGTAATGTACAAAAGTAATAAGTTTAAGTTGGTGTCATACAAGATAGATATGAAAAAAGCAATGCAGTCACAACATAAAATAATCTGTAATGACTAATAAAGATGTAAAAATATGTACAACATGGTAAAGTAAGTTACCACAAAAAATGAGAGCAATGCACACACACACACACACACACACACACACACACACACACACACACACACACACACACACACACACACACACACACAGAAAACACAGATGTATGTGTGCATGAGTACTGTAGGATTGGTCACACATTCCTTTCATTGCAGCTAAATTTAGTGTATTTCTTTGTGCTGGTCCCAAACCCAGATAATTGTGGAGGGTTACATCAGGAAGGGCATCCGGTGTAAAAGTTTTGCCAGAGCAAATATGCGGACAACACAGATTTCCATAAAGAATCAGTCGAGCCCTGGGTTAACAACAACACCTCCAGTACTGTTAACCAACAGGGTGCTGGTGGAAATTAGGCTACTGTTGGCTGAGGGAGAAGAAGAGGGGGAGGCATGCCCAAAGGCAGGAAGAGAGGAGGAATGTTAGGAGTGTGGAAGTGAGGGTAGGAACCTTGAATGTTGGCATTATGACTGGTAAAGGGAGAGAGCTAACTGCTACGATGAAGAGAAGGAAGGTTAATATTTTGTGTGTGCAAGAGACCAGATGGAAGGGGAGTAAGGCCATGGTGTGGATGGGAGGAGAAACAGTATGTCAAGAGTGTTTTGAAGGTTAAATGAGTGTCAGACAGAGTGATGCTTATGAAGCTGGAAATTGATGGTGTGATGATGGATGTTGTTAGTGCATATGCTCCACAAGTTGGGTGTGTGATGGATGAGGAAGAAAATTTTTGAAGCGAGTTAGATGAACTAGTGGAGGGTGTAATAAAGTGTAAGAGGATGGTGATTGGAGCAGATTTTGATGGGCATGTTGGTGAATGGAACAGAGGGGATGAGGAGATGATGGGTAGGTATGGTGCTAAGGAGAGGAATGCAGAAGGTCAGATGGTAGTGGATTTTGCAAAAAGGATGAACATGGCTGTGGTAAATACCTATTTCAAGAAGAGGGAGGAGCATAGGGTGATGTAAAAGAGAGGAAGAAGATGCACATTGGTGGATTATATCCTATACAGGAGGGCCAGTCTGAAGGATATTAGAGGCTGCAAAGTGGTGACAGGAAAAAGCGTGGTTATGCAGCATAGGATAGTGGTATCTAGGATAATGTTGGCGATCAAGAAGAATAGGAAGAGAGGGAGGGTAGTGCCACATGTCAAATGGTGGAAGCTGACAAAGGATAACTGTAAGGTGGAGTTCAGGGAAGAATTAAGACAGGCACTGGATGGAAGTGAAGAGCTAACAGACAGCTGGGCAGCCACAGCAGAGGTGGTAAGAGAGTCAGCTAGAAAAGTGCTTGGTGTGATATCTGGACAGAGGAAGGAGGACACAGAGACCTGGTGGTGGTATGAGAAAGTACAGAAGAGTATACAGAGGAAGAGGTTGTTGAAGAAGTGGGATTGTCAGAGAGATGAAGAAGGTAGACAGGAGTATAAACAGGTGATGCATATGGTGAAGAGAGAAGTGGCTAAGGCTGAGGATAGGACATATGGTGAGTTGTATGAAAGGTTGGAGGGAGAAGAGGACCTGTACCAATTGGCTAGACAGAGGGACCAAGCTGGGAAAGATGTGCAACAGGTTAGGGTGAGATAGGATAACAAGGGAAATCTACTCACAAGTGAGGAAACTGTGTTGAGCAGATGGAAAGAGTACTTTGAGGGGCTGATGACTAAAGAGAATGAGAGAGAGAGAGAAAGTTTGGGATAGTGAATCAGGAAGTGCAAAAGATTAGCAGTGGGGTTATTAATAGATTGTTTAACAGAATCTTGGAAAGTGCCAGGCACCAATTTTTAAGAATAAGGGTTATGTGCAGAGCTGTATTAACTACATATGGATAAAACATATCAGCCACAGCATGAAATTATTGGAAAGAGTAGTGGAAGCTAGGTGAAAAAGGGAAGTGATGATTAGTGATCAGCAGTATGGTTTCATGCCAGGAAACAGCACTACAGATGTGATGTCTGCTCCTGTGGGTGTTGATGGAAAAGTATAGAGAAGTTCAGAAGGAGTTGTGTTGTGTCTTTGTGGACTTAGAGAAAGCATATAACAGGGTGACTAGAAAGGAGTTGTGTTATTGTATGAGAAATTCAGCAGTGCAAAGAAGTATGTAAGAGTGGTACTGGATATATACAAGGGCAGTGTGACAGTGATGAGTTCTGTGGTATGAGTGATGGATGCATTCAAGGTGGAGGTGGGATTACAAGGATCACCTCTGAGCCCTTTCTTATTTGCAATGGTGATGGACAGGTTGACAGATGAGGCTATCATAGTCCCAGTGGACTATGATGTTTGAGGATGACGTTGTGAGAGTAGGCAACAGGTAGGGAAGACCCTGGAGAGGTGGAGATATGTTCTAGAGAGAAGAGAAATGAATGTCAGCAGGACTAAGACAGAATATATCTGTGTGAATGAGAGGGAGGACAGAAGAATGGAGAGGATGCAGGGAGTAGAGTTGGAGAAGGTGAATAAGTTTAAATACTTGGGATCAACAGTTCAGAGTAATAGTGAGTATGGCAGAGAGGTGAAGAAGAGAGTACAGACAGGGTGGAGTGGATGGAGAAGAGTGTCAGGAGTAACTTTTGACAGACGGGTATCAGTAAGAGTGAAATGGAAGGTCTGCAAGATGGTAATGAGACCATCAATGTTATATGGGTTGGAGACTGTGGCACTGATGAAAAGATAGGAGTCAGAGGTGGAGGTGGCATAGTTAAAGATGTTAAAGTTTGCATTGGGTGTGATGAGGATGGACAGAGTTAGAAATTAGTATATTAGAAGGTCAGCTCAGTTTGGATGGTTTGGAGACAAAGCTAGAGAGGCGAAATTGCATTGGTTTAGACATAAACCAGCATTTAGGGATGCTGGATATATTTGAAGAAGGATGCTAAGGATGGAGATGCCAGGTAAGAGGAAAAGAGAACAGTCTAAGATAAAGTTTATAGATGTGGTGAGAAAGAACATGTAGGTGGCTGGTGTGACAAAGCAGATGCAGAGGACAGGAAGAGATGGAAAAAGATGATCCACTGTGGTGACCCCTAATGGGAGCAGCTGAAAGAAGAAGAAGAAGAAGAAGCAGCTACATTTTTGTGTGAAAATGGTTCATGCTAAAGTTTATTGAATTGTCTTAAATAGCTGAGTGATGGTATAATTCTAGGTAGTCTATCTGTCTTTCTTTGCTGTTATGCATCCAATGAGCTAGCAGAACCTCCAAGGTGGTGAGCAAAGTCCTCCACATTAAAAGAAGAGCCTTAAGCATTTGTTTTGGGGATGGGGATGTTTGTAAGGCTGGTATGTTTGTATGTATTTTTTTTTTATAAACTTGTTTTTGGGACTCTTTGATCACAAATGTTAACTGTTTGGTTAATTTCATGTTCATTTTATTTAGCTTGTAATGTGCTTATTTTTATGTGTAGTTTTAATTTAGAGGCTTGGGTTAAAGTTTGTTTTTTGATTAATGTTGTAACAGATGAAACTGGAAAATGCATTTGTGCATTGACCGATGTTGTATGTCTAGCATAATATACTTGTATGAATATATTTATGTTCTTCATATTGATCACTGCTGCAGTAGCCTTAACTATATGAGCTATATCCTACCATAAATATAACAGCCTTCCATCTTCCAATGCTTCAGGGCACCTTCCACTTGCCAGAACTGTCAAGTAGCTTGAGCTGAGCTGACTAAAAGAAAGTTTGGGCAGGAAGTCCTTCAGAGCTTTACTGTTGCTGAAGAGTACACTCCTTACTTCTGAAGATTGATGTTTGGCTTGTGCTTTCATCAGCTGGGCAGATAAGTTCCTTTTTGGGAAAAAAACTTCAATTTTCTTATTTTTTGCTGGGGCTTTCCTCCTCAGTAAAGTTATTTTAAAGCTAGGAGCGTTGTGTTTTAATAGACTGTCTTGACACTGTAATGTACTTGTAAATGGCGCACTCATTGTTTCTGTCAGTTTAAAAGTAGTATTACCTAATTAATAAACTATTTTCCTTGGAAGAATTGTGTTCATTATAAGGTTGTGGGACTACCATAATATGTGAAAGTATGTTTTACTGTGTTTTTGTTTTCTGTGAAAAAAGCAACTTTTGTGGACTGGTAGTTTTGCTGACATTGTTGTTTGTTTTCCTCAAGATAGATGCACAATTTTCAGCTTCGTCATGGAACAAATTGTCACTCCAGTGGTTGGTCCTTCTTCTAGGCACAAAAAGATAAAGTTAAATAAGCAGCCTTTGCTGCCAAAGCTGGCTAGCAATTTTCCTCGGTCACAGGTGGGTGACTCTGCTGTGGTCATTTGTTGTACTTCAGACCACTTATCTTTTACCCCAGATCTCTTTGATATAGCACCTGTGGCCATTGTGGACCAGGGGTTAGCCACTCCTCTGCAGCTGCTGGGATCCATTCAGTGTGCAAGGGAGATCCAGTCTTGTCAGTCCTGGGAGAGGGATCAGAGAAAGGTTTCCTGTTGTGTCAGAATGTTGTATCCATCTCTGTGGAAGTAGTAGTAGTAGTAGCATGGCTGGCCACATTTTTTTTTTTCAAAAAGAAACAGAAAGCCAAGCACGTACTGTATATAGTTCTCCTAAAATTTCATTGGATAGGAATAGTTTACTAGGACTGTGTCAGGGCTTGATTCATATTATTCATCCTTCTTGTAGAGTAGTTTCAGATAAGAGAAAGAGGGACACCTCCTTTTATGGAGAGATTCAAGATTCTGAATCTGAACAGGAAGATGCAGGTATGGATTCAGTGTTTTGTCCTTAAATTTCTGATCCAGACTCAGAGGATAGTTAAATTTTTGATTCTCCCTGTGAGGGTTTCTCTCTCTCTCTGAGACTATTGCCAGAATATCCCAGTGTTTTCAGTCGGACAACGCTTAGGTTTCTCGTTCCTTCAGAAAATTCTCTGAGTTGTTACAGAAGGATTTTCCAGAACCTACATCCAATCCTCCTATCTTGACTGCTTTAGAGGATGTGTGTTGTGCTGCCTGAAATTTTCCTGATAGTCAGCAAGCTGTCCATAACAGGGCAGATAGGATGTGTAAAGTTCCTCATACTTTTAAATTTGTATACATTATTCCCAAACCTGACTCAGCAGCTACTGTATAGCCTTAGTTGACTCCGCTGCTACTAAGCACTTTATTAATTCCAATCCTACTCTTTCTACTTCTTCTTCTTCTTTTGGCTTTTCACAGTTAGGGGTTGCCACAGCAGATCACCTTGTCCACTCATGACTGGCAGTGGGGTTTTATGGTGTTGAGTTGCCAGCCCAGTGCCCAACCTTCCACAGAAGGCACACACATGCACATGCTCACACCTAGGGCCAATTTAGAGTGTCCAATCCACCTGCAGCATGTCTTTGGGATGTGGCAGGAAACCGGAGCACCCGGAGGAAACCCACGCCTACTCTTTCTACTAAGGATGGAAAAACGGTGTATACTTCCTTAAATTTGAATTTCAGAATTTTAAATTGTCAGGCTCATATGTTAAACTTTATTCTGACATATTGTAAAAGTATGAGGAATGTTTCATCTTCAGTTTCTTTTTGTGAAGAAACAAATCTGATCTAAAGTTTCTTCTACTGCACAGGTCATTGCTTGCAGTGTGTGTATGACTGTTGATACTTCTTCCAGGGCTATGGCCACTAGTGTGGCTTTAATGAGATTTACTTGGCTGATCTTCCAGATGATGTTAAAATGAGATTTTAAAATTCTCCCTTGAATAGAGATTTAACGTTTGTGGCTCTGCTGCAGAAGAGATCAAAAAGTGTGATGAAAGGGGCTAGCTGATCCAGGGAATGTCTAATATTTTTCAGTCCTCCTTTTCCAAATTTTCGAAGGGATTTTCTTTCTCCTCATCCAGTTTAGGC
The DNA here is from genome assembly GCF_019279795.1 of Protopterus annectens. Classification (NCBI taxonomy): domain Eukaryota; kingdom Metazoa; phylum Chordata; order Ceratodontiformes; family Protopteridae; genus Protopterus; species Protopterus annectens. The sequence continues at coordinate 1,855,891,727 of NC_056729.1, read as the reverse complement.
AAAAAAAAAGAGAAAAAAAAAAAGGAAAACAGAATAAACACACTCAAAAGAATTCAAGTAAACATGTGCATAAGTAGAAGCGGTAAGGAGATTCCAAAATTAAGTCTGAAACCTCTTAAAACCAAGGACACTCCAGCAAGTCTGAGTTACTATTCAAGACACCTTGTGCCCCCTCCTATCCTGGCCATATTTCTTTTCCAGAAAGACTAAATCTCCATTTCTCTCTTTGGCAACAGATAGCAGTGGGAGGAAAGTCTTCCTTTTCAGTGGTCATTCCTCATTCTGCAGATCAGACTGTTGAGTTTCCACCTATTCTTTATCACATGCTATCTCAAGGAGTGAAGGAACCAGTTTCTTTTTCCAAGGTGTGGACAGAGTTTTATTCAAAGATGTTTCTAGTCCCAAAGAAAGAAAACACTTGGAGACCAGTTCTGGATCTTTCTTTCCTAAACCCATTTGTGATAGTGCCCTAATTTCAAATTATATCACTTCACAACCTGTTGCCACTTCTTCGCTGTTTCAAGTTTCCTGGTAAGACTAGACTTAAAAGATGCTTATCATCACATTCCTTTTCATCCAGACTTCAGACATTTCTTAAAACATTGCATGTCTGAATTATATTATCAGTTCTTTGCCTTACCCTTTGGACTATCCACTGCTCCCAGAGTGCTCACAAAGTGTCTAGCCCCAGTTATAACTCATTACAGGCTACAGGGTATCCACATTTTTCTATATTCAGATGACTTGCTTATCTTTACAGAATCTTTTTCAAAATGTCAGGAATCTCTATCTTGGATGAGAGATCTCTTGCACAAGCTGAGATTCCAAGAGAAAATTCAAAAGTCTTTCTTGACTCCCTTACACATGATTGCATTCCTGGGATATCAAATGGGCACCTCAGTTCAAAGAACTTTTCTCCAGAGGAAAAAATAATAAATCTTTAAATATATGTCTAAGTTTTTCAACTCAGACTTCAGTCTCTGTGAGGGAGTATCTCCCGATTTTGGGTCTCATGGTATCTATGATTCTAATGATACCCTTGACAAGACTCCACATGAGAAAGATACAGTGGCATCCAAATCTCATTAGTCCCAGCATCAACACCCTTTATCTTTTCAGATTCCAGTACTTGGGTTTGTCTGAAGAGAAATCACTTGCTAGAGACATTGGATATCCTTAAATCAAAGTCTGCCCTTCTCCCTCCCTGCTTTGAAGCAGTCAGTGATCACAGGTGCTTCAGACTTTGCTTGGGGAGCAGTTTCAGGAGAGCTAAAAGTACAGGGGGCATGGAAAACCAAGGACAGATGCAAGCACATAAATATTAACAAGATGCTTGCCCCAGTCAAAGCACTCAATTCTCTGAAACATCTTTGGTCCATGGGACCTCTTCAAGTGGTTTCAGTTGGTACCACGATGGTGTGGCACATCAACAAGCAAAAGGGAACCAGATCATACCCCCCTTGCAGACTACCCATGTTAGCTTGGGATATAGCTTCACAGCACAATCTCACTCTACAGACATTCTACATTTCATCAGAGCAAAATTGTGTGGCAGAAAAACTGACTAGGACCAGGTCAGACCCTCAGGAATGGAAGTTAGATCCAGAGGTCTTAAATGATTTGATCCATCTGTAAGGAGTACCTCAAGTAGACCTCTTTGCTTCCTCTCTGAACAATCAACTGGCAAAATTCTGTTCCAGAACTCCATGCAAGAATGCCTAGAATATAAATGCCTTTTCTTTGGACAGGAATGTTCCTGTATTACTTTCCACTAATATCCAGGGTACTTCTGAAGATTCAGAAGGAACCCCCAAGATCATTGTGGCAACTCATTTCTGGCTCAGACAACCATGGTTCTCCCAATTTTTTGAAATGGCCATGGGCAATTACCACAAGCTTCCTTACAGAATGGATCTACTCACACAAAAACAGGGGTGTTTGATACACCCTGACATCAATCATCTTCAATTGACTGCCTGAACGATAGAGTTTTAATTCCTTTTAAGCACCTGTTTTCTGTGGACCTCCAGCAAGTACTCATGGAGGCATATACTAGCACAAGGAAAAGGTGTTCTAGTTGGTGCCAATAACATAATCAGCACCCATTCAGAACTAGTTGTTCTTCAGTTTTACAACATTTGCATGAGTTCTTATCCTATGGCCTTTCTTATTCCTCTAATAAGGTTCATTTATAAGACATTTCCGCATGCACACCCATGGATCCTCCTCTTTCAAAAACAGTCACATGTGAAAATGCACGAGATGTCCAAGTAAACTAATGACCCTCCTTAGCATCTTAATTTTGTGTTACAGAAATTAACACTTGCTCAATTTGAACGAACTTATATGTCTGACTTGAGGTTCATAGCATGGAAAGCAGGTATTTTGCTTACTCTGACATCAGCAAGAAGGGTATCTGAGTTGCAAGCTCTTGCACTGAGTCAATTCTAACTCATTTTCTTCAAAGGCAGGGTTTCTTTGAGAACTAATCCTTCTTTTATGCCTAAAGTGGTATCCGAATCTACTTTAAATCAAACTGTCCATCTCCTTGTTTTCTTTCCTGAACCTAAAAATGAGGGAGAAAGGATACTCCATACTTTGGTTATCCACAGAAAACTAAGGTCTTATTCTGAAAGAACTAAATCTTTCAGGTTATCGGATTAATTGTTCATTTCTTTTGAAGGTAAGAAGAAGGGACATCCCATCTCAAAACAAACTATTTCCAAATGGTTATCTGAGGCTATTACCCTTTGTTATACTCACCTTGACTAATATATTCCAGAGGGTCAAGGCCCACTCTTCAAGGACCTTGACTTCTTCTTTGGCTTTTTGGAAAGGGTTGGATTCTAGACGTTTTCTAGAAGCTGCTACTTAGACTTCTGTACATACTTTTACAAAGCACTATAGACAGCATTCCTTCTGTAGGTCTAGATCCTGCTTTTCTCAGACTATTCTGCAGGGGCTCCTGGACCCTGCTCCTTCCACATCACAAATATAGCTAGCTATAGTAATCTACCCATATTGCTATAGTTACTGCAGCAGTGATCAATATGAAGAACATAGTACAGTTATGTAAGTTGAACTAAGTAGAACAGTAGCTGTTTGAATGATCACTGCTGCACTAGTCACTCGCTCCCTCTATCCCCTTGTTTTTGGTGTGTGTTTTTATGCCAGAGTGTTGACATTTATTTTTTGCTGTTCCTAGCCTTATCCTTTCTGGGCTTAGCCTCTCTTTCTCTGATGGCAGGAAACCTCTGAAGGGCTTTGTGTCCAAACTTGTCTTTTAGTCAGCTTAGCTTGAACTGCTTGACAGTTTCGGCACAGGGAAGGTGCCTTAAAGCTTTGAAAGCTGGCCAGATGTTATATAGTTGGCAGGGTATAAACCATATAGCTAAAGATAGTGTAGCAGTGGTCATTAGAACATCTACTGTCATGGTAAGTTCAGTTTACACAACTGTACTGTCTATATCTCTATCATATGTAGATACACATCTACACACACACACACACACACACACACACACACACACACACACACACACACACACACACACACACACACACACACACACACACACACACACACGTATAGTAGTCTGTGTGGTGTACTTTTACAAACAATGCAGTCAGTAAAGTCAGTTTTGTGTATCAAAAGTCATATTTACTGACAAATGAAGTTCAGAAAAGAAATGCAAGTCTTATTAAAAAATTAGTCTGCAGTCCAGTATAGATAAATTTGCCTTTCAGGCAGTTGATTCTTCAATACAACAAAGTGATACACTTATATGCAATGTTCTCTTCTAAACAGGTTTCTCAGAAGAGTAACTGACAAAAGTAAAATATTATTTAAAGATACCTCTAGATTGCAAAGTAACTGACTTCCAAATAACCAAACAAAATAGTGTGGCTATCCAAAATATAAACCAAGAATACGAAAACAGGAAAGCCTCTGAGTAGTATGCAGTTACTGAATATCTTCAGCGAAAGTGACACACGTAGCGTTCACCAACGTTCATAAACGCTTTTATTAAACAAAAACCACATGCGTTTTCGTCCCTTACTGCAGGACTTCATCAGATAAAATGACATAAAAACTTTCACCTTTTTATATTGTGATTACAATCAATCAACCTATAAAATACTATCTCTTTACTTTAAATGAACCAACCAATTTCCTTTCTTTACCTCATTAATATTAAATTCAGTGATGCAAATGTGAATTTATAGGTATGTTGTGTTATAAAATGAAACAAACTCAATTATTGATCTTGATGTGAATATTTTTTTATATATACTTAATATTAATTCATTGGGAAAGTTATTTGCATAATCCTTAAAAATACATATTTAAAAAACTTGTGTGCAAAGCTCCGAGAAGCACAGAAAAAACAGAAAAAAGCTCCCTCCCTCCCATTGGGCCTATTTTAAAGGTGAAAGCTAATAAAGTTTGAGTTACATTTCCTGGGTTGTATTTCAACGTGAGATAAATTCAATTCACATATAATTTTAATAATTTTATCTATGTCAATATATTATATATTATATATTATATATTATAATATTTATACATATTTATTTATTTATATTTATATTTATATTTATATATTTATATAGTTATAGAGTAATATATATTTAAGAAAGCAAAATAAACACTTGAATTAACATGTTATATAGGTTTTGGATATTAGAGGGAGCTTTTTTCTGTTTTTTCTGTGCTTCTCGGAGCTTTGCACACAAGTTTTTTAAATATGTATTTTTAAGGATTATGCAAATAACTTTCCCAATGAATTAATATTAAGTATATATAAAAAAATATTCACATCAAGATCAATAATTGAGTTTGTTTCATTTTATAACACAACATATGTATAAATTCACATTTGCATCACTGAATTTAATATTAATGAGGTAAAGAAAGGAAATTGGTTGGTTCATTTAAAGTAAAGAGATAGTATTTTATAGGTTGATTGATTGTAATCACAATATAAAAAGGTGAAAGTTTTTATGTCATTTTATCTGATGAAGTCCTGCAGCAAGGGACGAAAACGCATGTGGTTTTTGTTTAATAAAAGCGTTTATGAACGTTGGCGGTGTCACTTTCGTTTTGAATTGGAAGATATTCAGTAATTGCATACTACTCAGAGGCTTTCCTGTTTTCGTATTCTTGACTTCCAAATAACATAAACAGGGAACCACATATTGGCTTTGCCTTCTACCTAGGCTATAGACATCTGGCTTCACTACTGAAATGTAAGGATTCTTCCTTCACAGACACACCTTTGTGGTTGCTTCCGTCTTCTTTCTGGTCTGTGACCTCAGTCCTCTTCTGAATGCTCTCAGTCTCAAAGTTCATGAATCAGCTGTGCAGTACGCCACTGTAATGTTAAGACACCTACGTGCATTTGTCCCTTCTTACTTCTAACATCATTTATGTTTCTGGGTCAGATTCATTAAGTAGACTCCATGACTATCCTGACAGACTCTTATAGAGTAACACATATAAAGAACAGTCCTCCAATATGCTACATAGCTCACCAGTATAAACCTATTGGAGGAATCCTCAGTAAATAAGCTGTATGCATGGGACAGCCCATATACATTCATTTGACTGAGGCCTAGTAAATATATTCTCCTAGGGCTAAAAGGCTGAAGGTTCAATACACATCAAGATAGAGTTAGGTTGAAGTCCTACTGTCAGAATAGCCACTGAAAATGAACACGATATGTGATTAATCCAAGCTTTCTTTCCAGGAGGTCATATGTCACAGTGGTGATGGACCACTTAATGCCAAATACTCTCTTTCTATAGCTGAGGAGCATTTTGTGTGAAAATTACTTTTAACTCCTGTCTTATTAAACTTCCTTCTAATATAGCAAATGGGAGTTCCTTCCCCACTACAACCTTGGAAAAAACTGCACATATTGCTACCTCCTAGACATCTGCATGTACATGAAATTGCCTCAAAAAGTTGTGAATATGGGCTTTGAGCATAACATATTATTTACCTATTTAAAGGCTTGTTCCTTTGTATATGATCTACTGTACCTTTAATGGAACCTTCTTATTCATATCATTCAGGAACTTACCTATTAACCTCTTAGAGCATGAAATATGGGCAGAGCCTAAAATAATTGGAGGAAAACGCCCAAAATAGGCACAGATTTGAAATATTACTCTTACAGACAGTTGCTAGAATAATAGCATTTGTGTTAACACACATTTTCTAAAATATATGAAGTCTGAAACTCAAATATATGTCATTATTTAGTGACTTTTGTCCCCAGTGATTTGTCAGATAACATTAATTTTAAGAGGAACAGACCAAAAATATGGGGTAAGAATCTAGACAGTTGATAGCTATGTTTAGGAAGTAAGAAATGCTGACCAAATCATGGAAAATCTTCTAATAAATTGCTAGCCAGGCCTAGAAAGATTTTGCTTGCTTTTTAGTGTTTTTTAAAGATCAGTGTTGCATCACTTCCTCTTTTTCAGCCTGATGTTTCACAAGCCATAGAACTATTTTATAGCCCAAATTGCAGGCTTCTGTCATCCCTAACTTACATTTAACTGGATTGGATGACAATCCAGTGTGATACAGAGATATTAAAACAGATTGGACTTTAGACAAATGTGTCCCTAATCTTCAGAAAATATTACAATGCCATCCATGGCAACTGCTGCATGTTGTAGTATCTGATGATTTTGTACTCCAACCTTTGGAATGTTCCAGGTGCTCTATGGAGATCAAAAGCAATGGAAAATCCCATCGTGTGGATAATAACATGCTCACCTTAATATCTGGGGATATGGGTTGTGGCAGTAGCCTTCATTAAAGTCCAAAATGGACAGTAATTGAGTCTTGCCCAGTTTATTAATCAGTTTATCCACAGGGAGCATATGATATAAATTAAATATAGATATGCTGCTTAGCTTTATAGGTGTATTGGTGATTGTTAGGCTAATGACCCAGGGGGCATTTTTAAGCTTAATCATACTTCTCAAATATATCTGACAAATTTTGATTCCCTAGGATTGTATTAAGGGGTATTTGTAGGCTTGCGCATGGGAGGCCAAGCATTTATAGGCTGCCTCTGTCTAACAAAGACATAGGTGGCAACCAAGGGGGTAAATTTCTAAGTCCCCATTCACTGGTCCATGTAACATTTGAATTGGGTTAGGGAAGAACTCTGCTTCACATAGATGGGAAGCCTATTCCAAAAAAGGGGTAGTCCCTGAAACACATATCTGTCCCTACTACGTGCCCTATTTATGTTGCAGAGGTTTAAGTCTCTATATCAGATTATTCTGACACTATTTGTTTTGTGGATGTGTAACAGGGCCATTAAGCTGGCATCAGGGAATGTTTACAGGCTAGGCATTGATAGCCTCTCAGCAATCTGTAGGATAACGAGTATAGAGATAGGGCTTAGAGCTGGTCAACGAAGGCCATGTTGTTCCGACCATTTTGAAGTCAATGCAGAATTTTAAAGACCCATCCTGCCTGGATACATGGACAAAGATATGATTTCACTTACTCAAGGATTTTTTTAATACCTACAAGTTTAAGCATCTTTCTTATGGGTCTATATCATATAATCAAAAACACTGTTAGTCGAATGTTTATTGGTCAAACACTAATAAGCAAAAACCCTAAATGTCGAATGAACATTTCAGTGAAAACTTTGACCAACCCGGCAAATTATACAAAAACATCACCAAATAAAATCAATTGACCCCCCCAACTAAATATACCAACTCCGAGATCGCACTACAGTGGGGAAAAGGGCAAATCTCCAATGATAGTCAACTAGTTGTTTTCCCAGTAAAATATTTTGCTAAAACGTGTGTTTGACATTTAGAGTTTTTGCTTATTAGTGTTCGACTAATAAGCATTCTACTGATAGTCTTTCTGATTATATGATATAGACCCTCTTTCTTACATGGTTTGGAAGTGCTAGCTACTGGGACTATTGTATTCAGTATGGCTTATACCTACATTTTATCCAGGTACATCTTCTACATTGTACTGGATTAAATGGGTTTTACTAGGCAACTGTGGGAGACTGTCTTTATTTCTGAGTACATTTTTTTCTCTTATGTTTCTGTGATGTTTCAGAGACACTGACTGTACACCCCCTATTTTAACTTTAGGGCATGCTGTGGAAACTTTAACTACCCCTGCAGACATACTTTAGAAACTCCAGTAGAAGTTTTCTCTCCACATTTAAAGAGCCTGTATATAACATAACTGTTCTGGTCTCCTTTTCCACATCCATCATTCCATATTATTCACTTCACTTTTTTCCTTTTTTACTTCAAATGGGCCTTGCCACTTTTCAAGGAGCTTGTTGCAGGGGTGTAGCAAACAAATTCCATTTTGTACTCACAAGCAGTTAATGCTAGCCCCCTCGGACACCTATCACTCAAAAATGTACATATCTCCCAAAATGCTGCCCCCCAAGCACTTACTAAATAAGTACGATTTTCAGCTGTTCCCCTAAAACTATTAAACATAATGCCTTTAGATTAGCAATAATGTAACTGTTGTTGAAGGCATTTATTTAGACAGTTGTAGACATCATGTGACCAAAAAAATATTGATGTGATGCTCAGAGAAAGAAATATACTCAGTAAAGTACAAAGAGTATTCCTGGCTGCACCCTTGCTACACTGGGATCAAATAAAAGTAATATGCCTCCTACTCTCACATTGTGTATTTCTCTTATACGTTCTCTGTTCTGCCTGCTGTTCAGTGTCCATATGCCCTCTTACTACATGCATTACAGTTATAAAACAGTTCTGCTGGTCCAAAAATAATGTATTACACATTAAAAGTTGTGGTTTTCTTCCCATCTGGAAAGCCTTTGGGATATCTGTATTTCTGTAATTCAAATGATGTGAACCCAAATGAGGTATGAGGAACTTCTCTTACAGCAAATAGAAAGTATGGTAACAGTTGGTTCTACTTTTTCCCCTATCTACAGATTTTTTACAACAGAGATTTCAGTGTCCTGTTTAAATTTGTTCATCAAGTTCATCTGATTCAGAGTGGTACAGCTGCCCCTAGCTGCTTCACTTTAAAACACTGGCATGACTTTGAATATAAATTGATTGCTTTGGTCAGAAAGAATTTCTTGAGGAATTCTTACAACAGGTAAGAGTACTGTGATTTTCTTTTTTGTTAATTTGGTTTGATTTGTTCTGTGCCTTTTTCAATGACTCTTTGAAGTGGTACATCCTTAGGAAATTTTGTTACATAACCAATAATTGCAAGTCTATAATATGACTATTACTCTTTTTCACAAGTGGACACATAATGCCCATTGCTATGCATTCACACCTGACATCTACATTGGGTAAAGGTATCCAATGATTCTTAAATGTTATGTTGGCTGCTGTCTTTGGCTCTCGTGGATGGCAACAGAAAAGTTATGTTCTTCATAATACCAGGCCAATGAAATCTAGTCAATACACTATATTTTGCTTTTCCCATTCCTTATGACCAACCTAAATGGATCTGCATTTTAATTTAATTACAAGTGCTCTCAAAGGATTTCTTTCTGAGGTTGTATTCTTATCTCATATTAGAGGTATGTGTTGGTCCTGTTCTGATATTTAAGTTCCCATAATATTATCCCATGAAGTATTATTGATATGAACATGTCTTTTTTGTAGGCCAGCCAAGTCAGTAGTATTTCCTTCTTTATCCTGATGCAAAGTGGAGGCAGTGGCCTCTTTTCCTACCAATACTGGTACAGGCCTTTCTCCACTTCACTATGCAGGGAATCTCCTGAAAATAACTTTCTTCTGTTACAAACACTGAATGATTTTCCTTCCTCTTCCACAGGGCTGGTTTTATCTACTTGCTTATTAGAGTATTTATGCTATTTCTCAATGGATGTCTGCTTTAATCCCATGGAGAAAAGCTGCAGACTCTATTCAGGTTCACCTTTTTCATTTTGTTTGTTTACCATCTATCCTTTCCTCAGACTCTGTTCCTAATTCCCATTGTGTCTTAATAATTAGGAACCTTCTTTGAGAGTTTCTGGGAATTTCTTTTAGTACTTCAGCTGTTGGACATTTTTGGTAACCTTCAAACTCCTCATTGTCCTCTAGTTTGTAAATTAGTTAGCTCTGTTTACCAGGGTATAACATTGATCACATTTGACTGTTGGCAAGCTCAGCCTGGGTTACGTGAAAAACAATAAAGTAAGATTAAAGGTAAAAACTAAATTATACAGTATAGTGCCATAACATAACGCAAATGTAAAGCACATGCACACTTTATAAGCAAGTTTAAAAGGAAGTAGGATGAGGGGTATACAATGCATAATGCAGGTATTATTGGGGAGATAAAGGAAGTCCAGCCAAAACAATGGATTTAGTATGTACAAGTGCAGAGGAAGACTTTAAAAGAGAATATAGTGGATATTAGATATATAGGAGGGAATGGATAGAGCAAGTGGGGAACTAGTAGTTGTGAGTTTATATGTTGGGAAAGTTAGGTGATTAAGCAGCCATGTTTTTCTGGGATGAATGTAATAGTGCAGCCATAGCAGTTAGGTGACATGCCATGTGTTCTAGTATGTGTACTTATGTTTTTCAGTTATGTATTGTTTGAAATGAGAGCTGATCTGTCATCTTGGATTTCAGTAAGATCAAGTGGCAATGTTTACCACAGCTTATGGACAAGAACAGAGAAGGTGTGGTCTGTGAAATGAAGTTTAATGGATGGATTTATGAAAGTAGGGCCATTGGCGGATTGGCTTCTTGGGCTGTAGTGTGAGTTGGATGCATTTATTCTCTCCCAGAAAGGAGATATGTGTGTGTTGGTGTAAGAGTAGGAAGAGAAAAGAGTCAGGAAGGAGGATGACTCTTCCTTGAATGGGTAGGTAATCTGGCTTTTCCATAGTATTGCAGTGAGTGATGAGTTGGTGATAAAATGACAGATTTTGTTAGAAAAAGAGTGTAAGGTAGTAGTGCTTTTGTAAGGCATTGGTGAATATGTCTAGGCAATATTCTAGTGCAAGCAGGACACCTTTGCCTAAGGCTATTTTAACAAATTATATGTGGAAATTAGATATCCTTTGAGTCCAGAATAGGAGGAAGTTGATTTCTTATCTGATTTTCTGAATGCGTTTTTTGAAATTGAGGAAAAGGTCAAGCCAAATGCCAAGGTATGTAACTGATGTAGTGAATTCAATTAGTCTTTTATTTGGAGACAGTAAGTGTCTGTAGTGAATCTTTTCTTTGTTGCCAAACAGCAAGAATTTTTGGGTCTATATTAGATTAACGAAGTTTCAGAACTTCGAATACCATATGGACGACACCATATGATCGAAGTTCTGAAACTTCAAAAATATAAAAAAAAAACAAAAAGCAAAGTAAAGTAAATTAAAAGTGTTTTAGCAGGAGGCAAGCCCCCCTGCACCCCCACACCCCCTGCTACTTAAATATACCAACTCCGAGATCGCACTTTAACGGAGAATGGCACAGAAAGGGAAGATTTCTCTTTCCTATGCTGTAGCGCAATCTCGGAGTTGGTATATTTAAGTAGCAGGGGGTGTGGGGAGTGCATGGGGGCTTGCCCCCTTCTTAAAGCAGTTATTTTTGTTTGGGGTTTTTTTCTTAGATTTTCAAAGTTTCAGAACTTCTATCATATGGTGTCAACCATATGATTTTCGAAGTTCTGAAACTTTGTTAATGTAATATAGACCCGAATTTTTAATGGGTTGGGGAGTAGTTCTTACAGAACTAAGACAGTTACTTAGTTGCTGAAGGTCAGCTTGAAGTTAAATTTGGATGATATCATGAAAATGATTGCTTCTATAGAAAACCATATCATCAGAATAATGGAAGAGCTGTAAATTAGGTAGGTCAAGGGGCAGTTTATATAGAAAATGGGGAATAGTACATGTGCAAGAACTAATCCCTAAGGAAATCCTCAAACAGCAATAGCAATATCTGACAAGGAAAGCCCAATTTTTACTGCGAAAATTTGGTTATTCAGGAAATCATTAAATCATTGAGTAGATTCAGTAGGATAATAGGATAGATTGGTCAACCACGTCAAAGGTTTGGGTAAAGTCAATGAATACTGCCCCAATGAGATTACTTTCATCCATGTTAGTGAGGATGTCATGACTGGGTGTGCAGAGAGCAGCCATTTACTTTTATCTGTCCAAAAGGCATACTTTTTCCAAGAAAATATGTGGTATTTCCAGGATAAGCAGTGAGTTGTTTGCACATGATTTCTTTCAATGATTTTACCAGTGGTAGAAAGTACTGAGATGGGACAAAATTAAGAGGCTGAGGTGGGTTTGCAATCTTTTGGAACAGGTCTGACAACTGCTAATTCCCAAACAGAAGGCATGGTGTTGGTTGTGAGGCTGAGGTTGTATATGTGTTTTAGTGGGGTGATAAAATCTCTACAGTCATAGAGAAAGCAAGGGCAGAGCTTGTCAAGACCAAAGGAAGAGTTGAAAGGAATTAGGAGAGGTGCAACTTGCTTGCTTGTGATTTTGGAAAAGTGGAAGGGTGGGAAGTATTCTGGGGGATTTTATTTTATTAGTATGGAAAAGAGTATATTCTTCAGCTGTGTGGGTAGAGTGGAGAGTTCTTTAAGAAAATCAACAGATGTGAGTATTCCAGCAGAACAGTGTATGTGGCAAAGAAAGGAAAGTTGTTTAGGTGGATTTCAACCAGAGATGTTATTCACCTCATGCCAGAACTGTTTGGATTGGTGAGGTTGAGAATTGGGGACCAATTTGTTGTTACACAATGAATTTTCATCTAGTTGTTTTTTCTGGAAGTTTTTGGTCTTTAAGAGATAGTGTTAGCGAATATTTTTTTTTTTTGATTTTGTGTGTGAAATGTTAAATGAAAGTGGTTGCTGGTGGTGGGTGGGTGATTTTATGATATTGGAAATATTATCGGGGTGAGAGGTAATCATAAAGTCAATATAGAGTTTGGCAGTTAGTTTTAAGATCTGTTAGGCACTGTCACCCTTTGATGGAGTTTTATGCTTTGAGATGTTAAGGTGCCGTTTTCCTAATAAGTTAAATCTGAAGTCCCCCAAAGATAACTAGGTGTATATCTAGGGGGCTGTTGGTCAGGATGTTTTGCAAAAGAGTTTTAAATTTGCCAGAGAAGCAGGAGGATATAGATAGGAAACTACAATATAAAGATGAAGGTAGCCCTTGGCTGGAAGTAAAGTAAGAGTCTAGTTGGATTCGTAACCATTGGTGTACTTGGCATCTGCTACTACAGACAGGTTGAGAGTTGATCTGTGAAAAGTATAACCACACCTTCAGTACAAAGACCAGGGAGGGAATAGATGTGGTAGTGATAGTCTTGAAAAAATGGCTTAACTTGTGGTGGTCACTACTGGGCCAAGATTCTGTAATGGCAAGTAAATCAGGGGACATTAAAGGAAGAATGACACTGATTTCATTACGTTTACTGTTAATGCTTTTTTCATTAAGATGTGCACAAGGCAGCGAATATGATATAAGAGAGAGGGACATTTTGTTTAAACTTGCTGGGGTCATGGCATGGTGCATGCTGTGAATTGCTCATTATAGCTGGATAAAGTAGAACTGAGAGGGAAAGCAGATGAATGTAGTAATATTGAAAAAGTGGTGGGATGCTGGGACAAGGAGAAAGTAGAACACTGAGTATCTGTGCATCTGTTGATGAGACAAGAGTAGGGGAAGAGATGAAGTTGAATGAGGCTTACATTTAGTAGTATAACTAGTGTTCAATTGGTACTGTTTAGTGAACATTAGAATGTGAGTGGTTGTGTGTTGCAAGCAAAAAAAAAAAAAAATATATATATATATATATATATATATATATATATATATATATATATATTTTTTTTTTTTTGGTTGCTTTATTTGAACTGATATAATAGTTTTTGATGTATTTTAAAACTTGCTGCTTTAAGTGGGTAGTTTTTATGGTAGCACTGGGAATGGAGAAGAGATTTTAAATTTCTTGGTTCATGGGGTGGCTGTGGAAGTGGAGATGGAAGAAAAGCAGAGCACACCCCCCCCCTCCACATTAGTGGAAGTTACTTGGTTTCAGCATGCTAAGATTACTGTGCAAGAGTGAATGGTAAGATGGACATCAGGTAAAAAATTAATAAAGATTTGAATCAGAAAAAAATTGTTAAATAACAGTAAAATAAATGCTTAGGAATGTTTGTGATATTAGAGCATTTTAAATCAGGCAGACCAGTACGTGAGTCATGCAGCTCAGTACACAAAATATTTAGTGACTGAGAGAGGCAATGAAGAAGATGACAGATCTGCAATGAATTCTTTCAGTATTTTAACAGTTTACAGCAGTCGTTTGACAAGTCACACTGGGAATTTACCTATACCTTCTAACAGAAGCTGAATCTTGATTTCGTTCATGTCTTCTTGTCTTCTTGTCCTACATTTTTCTCTTCGCTGTGTGTATTTACTTCTGTCAGTATATCTGGCTGAACTCTTTTACTACATAGCTTTCATAGTTTTTAAAGTGTGGAAAATTCTGGATAATGATTGCATCAGGAGACAAACTATACACAAGGGATAAAAGCTTTACCTAAAAGCATGCATTTTTGAACTTGTGGTACAGGGTATTTGTTCCCGGGTGCACACATCACTTACATTTTTTGCTTATTAGTTGTTTTATATTTAAAATATATTGTTCATCACTGTAATCATGGTTTCAGATTAAACAATAAGACACATCATAAGTTTGGTACTAGCAAAATGACAAAAAACAGATTCCCTGATTCTAATATTTCAGTGTCATTACACACTATTAGTATAATACTGGGCACACTTTCTGAACAGACTGATGACTAATATTAAACATTTTTTACAAGTGTAGTACTGCTAACATTTACTATACGATGCCTATCTATATGCCCTTTTCAAGAGCAAATAAAACAGATAGGTTCAAATGATGACAATGTTTTGTTATATGTACAAAGCATACATAGTTGAAGGCTCATTACTAGCCCTTTGAACATTCAAGTGTGATGTAGAAGCTGTATCTTCACAGTAATAAATGCTATACTCCAACATCTAGTTGTTCAGAAGACTGATTGTCAAACTGGATCACCTACATTCTTACATTTCTTGGAGGAAGTGTCCTCGTAAATTTATTTAAAATGTATTTACTATTTACAGCAAGCATGTCCTATGTATTATAGCAGTTATATGAGGTTCTTGTCACGGTTTCAAAATATGCAGAAAAGTATATAATTTTAGCCCTCACTGATTTGTACATACCTAATTTCCATTTAAGAAATGCAGAAAACTGCACTTCCGATGAATCTGCAGTTCTTCAAAAATACCTTTCCTTACTTTCTAATAATGTGCATCTATGTCTCCTAAATCCACATAGATTTGTATGACCTCTCCATTTAGGTGTTATGATATCATTCTGTCTTTCTTTGGCTGTGGTCAGCTTTCACTAACTGTATATCTGTCAAAAAAATAAGAAGCCTCCAAAATATCCTCAGGTTCATGTTTCTTCAGGATTATTAATGGAACTCTCCACTCCTTAACAGGTGTATATCTGGTTAACAAACGAGGAAATCTGCTGCTTGAGATTTGACAGGAGTAGGCCATTTTTCATTTTACTGCTAAACATGCACTTGTCAGTGACTGCATACCTCAACTAAAAGGAGGCAATAGATTTCACTAATATGGCAAATATTTTATCCATTCTCCATCATAATCACTCTCCACAGTTAATATACAAAAGACCTGGAATCCACATAAAGATAACTATACCCAGAGTACAATAAATAGATTCTCAATGCAGCAAATACTCCTGCATAATTTGATACTGCAGACTACTTCTAGTGGAGAATATCACTGAAAGAAGAAGGCAACTTTTTGGAGAATCCTCAGTGTAGAAAGAAATTCTTTCTTTTGCCACCATTCTCAACCAATGCAGTATGTGAAAGAGCTTGTGAAAAACCAAGCAGATGCTGGAGTAAGCTTTATGACTTAAAATATTACTTATTAGCAAATAAATGAACGTATGGAACTAAATGCAGTTTTTCACAGATAAGTAAGTCTGCAGTCCAACATATAGGAATTCATCTTTCAAATATTTTTCCACAGCAAAACAAACGTTTACACTTAGATGTAATGCTCATTTTCTCAACAGCATTCTGGCAATGTAACTGGCTAGAATAAAATAGTACTTATAGAAATTTCTGGATAGAACTGTATTTTCTTATCAGTTTCAGCAATAGGCTTTCACCATTAAGTGAAGGCATAATAGACTTGTTTTCTCAAGGTTCAGATCCCCTTATGCATTGAGATACTCTCTGTATTGCTTTTTCCCCTAAAC
>NC_056729.1:1855775364-1855870364 GCF_019279795.1 Protopterus annectens | reverse complement strand
GATTAGTGTTAGTTTCTTCTGTTTTTTTTTTCTGCAGAAACTACCTTCCTTTGGAAGTTTAACAACAGTATGACTTTTTGTATTAGCTTGACATGAAGAAGCAAGAGTTGATAATCACTGCTATAATTCTCTTTTTACTTCCTCCAAAGATTTGCTTTGGACTTTATGTTCAGCCTTCAGTTTTTTATGCTTTGTGATCAGCTTGAAAATAGAGCAACACTGCTCACTGAAGCTGCCATGCAACTTCCTCCTTTCTTCCTTTAGCACATTAATAATGTTTCTATTTTTTTTTTTTTTGACATTTTGTAATGCAGCTGTAGGTGCTGATTTAAGTGCAATGATGCTATATCATTGCATACTTGAAGGATTTTGAAGGATTTTTAAGCTCCATCCTGATCTTTGCCAATTGCTTATTTTGATTTATAAATTCAGATTTCTTTTGTGCATAGGTCTTCATTTTGATTTCAGTCTTTTGTAATTCTGTCTTCAACAGCTAATTCTCTGTTTGCACATTCTGATACTTTACCTTTAGGTCAAGCAAGGCACTGTTAATCTTTTTAGCTCCCACTATTTACACTCCGAAAACACAAGATGGCAACCTGGATAAGAAACTGACTTTCTTTGTTATCTTTCTTTTTTTTTCATTTTGTCTTATGATGGCACTTGATTTAGCACTATCATTTTTACATTTATTCTTTATTGTCCCCACTTAGCCAGAAAAGTCAGAGAGTTTTTGGACAAGTCTCTCATCTTCATTGAAATCTAGCTCTCCATCTCCCAAATCTTCCTGAATCCCCCCAAAAATCTAAATTAACTGTACTTACTACAGTATCTCTCTAACCAGAAAACAATCTTCACACTAACCCACATCAGTCAACAAAAAACTAAAATCCAATACTAAACTGCCAGGAATCATTGCTGATGAACAACTAAAATTTGACTATCATATAAAAGAAACAGTTACGAAATCTAACCAGAAGCTAGGCTTGAAGTGCAGGATACCTCCATATTTAACAAACTCCAAAAAGACACACTCTCTCAGCCATGAAGCTTCCTGTGTCGTCTACACTGCTCCTGTATCGATTAATCTGCCAGCCTCACAATCCAACCTCTTTGAGCAATGTTATAATAAATTTGTAAAATTTGTCAACAGTTTACCTTTTAAAGCTAACCACTGTGTTGCTCTTAAAAACTTTCATGGCTAGAACTAGCACACTACTTATCCTTTTCACAGCTAATAACCACACACAAGCTCATTTACTGTCCACTGCCAGTCCTAAGCAACATTCTTCGCTGTTGTACCCCAAATAGACACTCTACTAACACATTTATTTCATGTAACCCCATCTAATAATGTAGCTGGTGATGCTATACATTCCTCCAATGTATCTTGACTATGTAAGTTCTTGTTATTACTGCTTAGTCAAAATGGCAATAAAAAAACATTTTAAACTTAACCTCAAGCAACACTTACCTGATATATGGCTCTGCTCCTGTCCATCACCAAGCTAATGCTACAATATTTTCGCCTTTCAATATAACTTGCCTTCCATTTTCTCTCATAACTCATATGTAATTTATAAAACTGCTGTATATAACATATAGCAAGCCTTTCGATATTCCTTTCTCTTTTTTTTCCCACTTTTTATTCTTACTAACAGCTCACACTCAAAATGATCCTTGCCTACTTTGTTCTGCTCCTTTTTTTCTCTGAAGCTCTACTATCTTACTATTTGGTCTTTCCCTAGTCTTTCCCGCTCTGCTTTCCCCATTTTCTCTTCCCCAAATCCACTTACTCTAATTTCTATAGGTATAAACTCTTCTCTCAACTCCACTCTATCTGGCTATTTACTGAGAACTTCACTCGGCTACCCATAGTTATAATCATGCAACTACTACCACACTCTACTCTGATACTGCTGTGCAACTGTATATGAAGGTGACCGATTTTTTAGAAGTGCTCTACCTTGCTACTGCTTGCTCATAAGTTTACTTTGTATTGTCATGGTATCCTCATAGGAAAATTTCTGTAACTTGTTTTTTTCTTTGTTTTTTTTTTTGTTTTTGTATAATTTTGTCTTTTTCAAGTTGATGTATGGAGCTTTTCTGCCCATGCTTCCAATAAAAAGCAGACAGATTACCCAAGTAAGCAAAGCTGGTTAGTATCAGCTTCTAACAATCTTATAATATTCTCTGTCAACTTTGTTTTTATTTTCAAAAAACATTGATTCATATTCTCTGGCACTGAATTCCTTAGCATTTCTAGCTTCAAAGTTACTGTCCTGACTTTGTGTCACAGAGCTATACAGTTTTGAGAGAGTGCCTTATTTAATTTATCATGTACTCGAATGGCCCTTTACTGCATAACTGTATGTCCTGTTACAAATTCTATAACCATTTTCTACAAGTTCTGATTTCTTAACACCATACTCAAAAAAAAAAATTAAAAAACTTTAGAGCCATAATTATCTATCTCAAATAAGTTTATACTTTTCACTGCAAAACATTTAGTAGTTCTTGCCTATCAGTGATATTTCTACTTAATGCTCTCCCATCCTACTCAGCCCCAACATTGTTGTTGTAAGAAACTTCTTCTATATTGCACAGCTTATAAACAAATGGATTATGTCTATATCTAGGGATATCATTGTCCCCATTTACTCAGCCCCCATTAAACCAGTCATTGAATATAATGCCCACTTTGTCATGTATCTATCCAGATGTATAACATAACAGATATATAACAACTGGAATGCCCACAGAGATACCTTACTAAAAGGATACAAAGCCTAAACAACATGTCCTACATGGACCATCTCAAAGCCCTGGCACTATATAGTATCCTACAAACTGCAGAGAGATGACTTGTGTCTGGCATACAAGACATTTTCTGACCCATTACTGATGGATTTACTTCACATCAGCAAGTCAAATGGCATCAGAAATACTCAGTCTAAGGATCTAAACCTCTTCTGCAACATAAACAGAATAGTCTGGGGGGCAGGCATATTTTACAGAGGATACCATTGCTATGGAAGAGACTTCATATCCATATTAAACAGAGCTCATCCCTGTCCATTTTCAAGCACAGTTTAGATCTATGGATGGCAAACAAAAAAAACGTTACCTCAGAACTGGCTCCTGTGCAAAACTAATGGACAGATGCAGCTGTTATAGTACATGACTTATCCCATGCATAGATCCCTTCAAATTATCTATAGTATGATCCCAGTTATTCTCATTAGGAGTAACATAATTATTGACCATGAGATGGGTAAGGCCAATCTATAACCAAATGGATAGGTTATTTCAACTGCAAAAAGGAAAATTGCCTAGGCTGAAAATTACCCATATGGGCAGCTAACCTAGTACTTATCTATAAACCTATACCTTACAATTTAGTCCCCCATGACTAGAGTCCTGGGAAGTGTCTTTTCTTGCTCATGGGCTTTGTATCTGGGGTCAGTTCAATGTGGTTATATGTGAGTTTTTAAGTGTTACAAACTAAGAACCCATTCAGGTAAATAATGAACCAAAAAAAGAACTAACACCTGTTGCAGTACCAGTAGGGAACAACACAAAGCCAGCAGTCATAATACAAGCAGAAGTTTTATTGAAGAATCTAAGTGCTTTCATTCTTACTGTTTTCAGAACTTCATCAGAACTAAAAACACTCCAAAAGATATCATTTAAATATACAAAACGAGTCACATGATCAAAAGTAACCAATAAAATTCACAAACTATCAAGGTGCTTCAACTTTAAAATAGGATTAACAGTGCAAGCTTCATTCAGACCAGGGTAATTGGTTGCATTTAACCTTAATTGCCATATTAATTCAGAGATATTTAAATGGTCATCTGTAATTTTACCCTGGGGATCCATTTTAATTTGTCCAATGACTAAAAATCCAAATCTATGAGAGTTAAAAACCATAGTGTGCTTATGCAGAGCATTGGCTGTTTTATTTTTCCAAATGTCCAATAAATACTCATAAACATGACCCATGAGCCTCCTGGAAGTTCCCCCACATTATAAGCAGGACAACATAAGCACTGAGCCAAATACACCACATATGTTGAGCAACGATTAAAATGTAAAGTAAAACTGTTTATTCCATGAAAGCCTGTATCTTTTTCCATAGTCAGGGGTCACATAACAATGTTAAGCAATCCATGGAGTCCATTTCAGTACTAATTATCTAAAGAAGACATGTTTGTGAATTGCAAGGTATAATTTAAGAATACAATATAAGCAGAACCGGTTGATTATAGGGGAGCATTATTTTACAGAAAAAGCTGATGACATAGTGCAATAGCATTTTGGAAGAAAATGCTATTGCCAAAAACAATGTCTGACATGAGCCAGCCATTTGTCACAGAGGAAGGCCATCTATCTGTATCACAAGATTACAAGGGATGCAGATTTGGGAATGAGTTTAGTGCATTGGAAGGGATGGCTGTAAAAGAAGAAGCAGTAGCCTTCAATCAGATCACTTCTCCTGGGAAGGGGGTGCAGGGCTGATTATAGCGTGCATGCCCTTGGTATATACTGGCTCTCCAACATGGTACAGCTGTAATAGTTTAAGTGTTATGATATTCTGTTCATGGCATACAGGTGCAAGGGACATGCATGTATTATGATATGAAGCCATGTTGCTGTGTCTGTCAGGCATCTTTATTGGCCATTACAAGAATGATGTTTCCTCATACCCTGCCTGTTATTCCACAAAATCTTGCTTCTTGATTTTAGAAATATTGCCATATGTCTTGTTCCCTAGACAGATAGGGGTACTACCCTAGAATGGACAGTAGTAGCCCCCAGTTTCTTTATTTGATAGGGTACAATATGGATATAGCAGCTAGTCAGCTAGTGGGGCACATGAAGACCAAAAATAAATAAATAATTAATTAAGGAAATGCATTGAAGATACATATAGTTCTGTAACCAAATGAAATATCATATTAACCTTTTCAGAATAGAATATCATGATCCTCAGCTACTATACAATATACTTAACCAGTAATTCCAGGTACAAGTTATCAAACAATCTGTTTTACTAGACTATCCAAGAAAATCTTTCAGAATCTTACATCTGGCTTCTTCGGATCAATATTGTTGCATGTAGATAAATTTTATCCTTATTTTCTAAAACTTTCTTGCATATAACCAGGCTACTGATACATATAATAAATCCTTCACTTACTAACACCTTTAGACAAATGCAAAATTACTGGGGCAGCTTTTTGTTTTCTTAAAATACGGCCTTTGATACTTCACATAAATCAACTGTGCATATTTGGTATCCCCTTGGCAGTCTGTCACAAGACAGTAAATAATCTAAACAATATAGTCTTTATAAATTTAAAATTTACATATTCATAAGACAAACTCTACAGAAGTACGTGGTTTTCCAGAAAGCTAGGTCTTTGGACTTCCGCTGCTCACACAATTTATTAACTATCTCCAAATTAAAACAATTATTTGTTATTCAGATTATCTGGTCTTCTTTAAAAATCATCACTAACTTTCCCACATATATTTTCAATGAGCGGGTGTTTAATAAACTTCCACATGTATATCTCAGTCTTCCAGCTGGCACTATAGCAAAATACACTTGGAAGCTTGGGAATGTAAAACTGTGGTCTTCCAGTATGTCATAACATTAAGAGAATATATAAATGTAGCAGTTAATCCATCTAAGCTGCCCAATCTAGAACTCTAAGGAAGAAAAGGAATAGATTAAGGGGGTGCAAGATTTCATTTGTCAGACTTAACTGGCATTTATACCACCATCAGGGAACTGACTCATGTCAGCTCACTGAAGGAACTTTCATCTAATATAAAAACTTTGAAACATTTTTACATAAACTACCTTCAACAAACATCCAGTGAAGGGTTTTATTTGCAGTGGGCTAGCCCTCCTTTCCTGCACATCATGTGGTGGGACACTCCCCACCCACCAAACTTATATGTACCAAGTAAAATGTTGCATAACGGCAGAGAAAGATGCAACCAAGTAAAATGTTGCATAACGGCAGAGAAAGATGCAAACTCTACTGCCAAAAACACAGTTTTGGAGAATTTACTTCAATCATTTTACATTCACCAATACTATCTTTGGTAACCTGATGTCCTCCTTAGAAAACATGCATTGATTTTTAGTGGAGAATCATGTTCAAATAGATAGATATTATTTACATACTTACTTACTTTTCATGCTTCGATACTTTGTGTTTGCTAACTTTATAGGCAAACCAGAGCAAATTAGCCTTTTTTAAGACATAACATGGGTCACACTGTAAATGGAGCTATGGACAAGCAGTTAAGCCAATCAACATAACTTTCATTCACAATTGTGGCAGAACTGTGAACTACTGTCAGATGTAAGCCTCATTTAGTCATTTATTATTTGTTTCCATAGAGAGTGTTACCAGATATTTCTGCATAGTATGGTGTCTTAGACAGTGGTAGAATTGCACTTGTGGTAATATTGTGAATTCTACTCCTGGATTTGTGATTCAATGTTTTTACTGCTGTTTCTATTCTAGTTTTTCTGTTAGAGTTGTATATTCTGCTAATCACTTGCCTGCTTAAAGTTACATTCTAGTGCCTTTCTCTTCCCCTTTTCTTTGTGTCTGCTCAGACCACATGGACACATTAAGCCAAAGTTTCTGAAATTCCAATCTTCCTGAGATCATTGAACTGTAGTTCAGAGTTATAGGTCTACAGCTCTAATACTGACTTTGTTTGATCTGATCCTTCTCTCGCTAGCCTACTTCTTTCAGATGGAATTGAAATTCTTACTGTTTGGATTATTGACCTGTAGTTCAGAGTCATAGGACTAAAGCTTAAAATTTGACTTTATTTGATTTGATACCTCTCCATCTAACCTGCTTCTTGCAGCTTGAAGTTTTCCCAAGTCTCTGGCTTCTAACCCCCTTATGGTAATCTGACTTTCAGAGTCCCTCCCTCTCCTCTTTCATTGCTATTGTCTGTAGTATTAGCCATTTAAGTATCTTTCCCACCCTTTGTTTACCATAGATCCAAAATACAGTGGGCCCACCCAGCAAACCAGTATTGCTCTTGAGTAAATCCTTTACAACAAATCTCCTGTTCATTTTCCCAGAGCTCCCATCTGCTTAGTGCCCTCACCACACTCTGAGATGGTCCTCGATTAATCCTTCTCCTTGCATATAGGCTGTTGTGTCTATTACAAGTAATCCCAAAGCTAAATCTAAAAAACAACCACCATGGTGAAATCCAAAATTAAACAGGTTGTACAACAAAAGAAAAAAAAAAACAAAACGTCATAGCTAAAATTCAGAGGTGTAACACCAAAAAAGATAACAACTCTCTTATACAACTGAATAGACAACTAAGAGGACACATTAAATCTAACAAAGTAAATTTTAAATCAAATATAACATCCCAGACCAAGGACAACATAAATTTGTCTTTAATTATGTTCAAAACCTCAGAAGCAGTTCACAACAGTGCCCCATACTGTTGATAAATGGAGTGACAATCACAGAATCAGCACATATTGCAAATATTCTAGCTGACAAATTCAGCTCCAACTTTACTCACCTGAATCATCCCCACCCAAGAAATACCATGAAACATAATCTCTCCATTTGTTAGGGAGCAGGTCTTAGATGCAGAGTCTAAGACCAAGAATACTGTTTAGATGGACCTAGAAAATATTCAAGGATGTCTTCTAAATAGTCTGAAATATGACTTATCAGAACCACTGTTGTAACTATTCAATCATTGCCTGTGCACAGGCTTCATGCTACGCTAACAAGAGACTGCAGCATTCATTTCTATACACAAGGGGGGAGCATCAACTGTTCCTGGGAACTACAGATGCATTAGTCTGTGCAGTTTTATAAGCAAAGCCATGGAAAGAATATCACTGGAAAAGATTAACAATGACATTGGAAACTTTCAGATACTGGACTCAACTCAGGCTTCATCATAGACAGGTCAAGTCTACTAAAACTTGTGGACTTCTTTGAGGTCACCAATAAAATGGATGAGTGCAAAATGGTAGATACTGCTTACCTTGATCTAGCAAAGGCATTTTATGCAATACTGCACTTGCAAATTGTAAACAAACTCGCAGAATTAGGTATAAACCCCTATGTAACTCACAGGATACCCAACTAGCTCACAGATAGGATCCAAGAAGTTAGGATTAGAGAGATCACCACCATGATCAAGATGGTCACCAGTGTAGTCCCCCTGGTCTCTGTGCTTTGTCCATTCCTCTTTGGCATCTATTATTCAGAAGTCAAAGCCAGTGTGAAGAATCCCTGGCTTACCATGTTTCATGATGATTGCTAGCTAGGAGCAATCACAGAACCCTTCCCTCCAATGCTAACATTTTAAAGGAAGGTCTAATACAGACAAATGACTGATATCAAAGCTATGGCTTAAAACCCAATGGCAAGAAATGCAAAATAGTACCTTTTCAAAAGTCAACCACCCAGGGATACTATCTCATGGATAAAATGTCCTTAAAAGTAGACATAGTCATCCATGTTTGGGGACTCATGTAGATAACAGTCTGGCTTTTGCCCAACTTTTGTCTAAGGCTGTAAGAAAATCACTCTGTGTCAGTCAACTTACAAATAAGGGCATGGCATCTAAGTCATTGTGCCAATGTGCTCATCGATCATCAGACCCATCATTGAGTATAATGTTTCCTTCAGTGTGTACCTGACTAGGCACATGCAACAACTGAAATGTTCACAGATATTCTTCACAGAATGAATACAGGGAGTAAGCACAATGCCCTGTGAATACTGCTTCAAAGTCCTATCTCTATACTATGCTTCCTACAGACTGCTGAGAAGAGATTTATGCCTGGCATACAAGGCATCCTTGGATCATGCTCTGATGGACATTTTGCATATCAAGAAAATGAACAACACCAGAACTGATAGATCTAAGGATTTAAACTTTGCTTGGAACTTAAATAGGAGATGTTCGAGAGATGGGTATGTATCTCAGCAAATTTCCTTTCTCAGGTATAGACTTCTCATCTGTGTGAAGTACTGCCTTTCCCTAATTCTATTCAAGCACAACCTGGACAAGTAGATGTAAAACTGAAAATTTAAACCTGGTCTGACACCAGTGTCTATGATGGAGAAAGGTCCGCATTAAATCATGCCATAACTAATACACACCCCTTGAAATAGCTTCTAAGGTACAATAAATTATGAGATACATTTGGGCTGCATGGCTAAGCTTGTAAATGCCACAATGTCTGTTAGCCTAGTAAACAACTATAAACTTATGAGTATAATGTAAACAGAGAACAAAGTACAGCTAATACATGGAGCACATACCAAAGGCAACAGGAGAACAATTAGCTAAATGGACTTTTTATTCAATGCACAGAAGTTCAAAGAAAGCACTCATAAATACCTAAAGTGAAAATATCAGATGCAGAAAGACCAAAGTTAAAAGGCCAAAATTTGTAAACTTGACAGAATATATGACTGAACCATAAAATATTGCATATGTATATGTTTCTGTGTAAACATATTGAA
Source organism: Protopterus annectens (assembly GCF_019279795.1). NCBI lineage: Eukaryota > Metazoa > Chordata > Ceratodontiformes > Protopteridae > Protopterus > Protopterus annectens. The sequence continues at coordinate 1,855,860,804 of NC_056729.1, read as the reverse complement.
ACTGCAGATGTTAGCAGCATTAGTGAACTACTTGCAACACTATAAAACTTTATAACCTATAGTTGTAGACACCACAAGCCAAGAGGAACCTAGATCAAGTTAATTTAATTACTTACTCCATATACATACTTACCTAGTGTTTGTTAAATTTATAGGAAATTGGTCTTTTTTTAAATATAACTTAGACCACAAGTCAAATGGAGCTACAGACAAGCAGTTAAGCCAATCAATATAATGTAAACAAAGAACAAAGTACAGCTAATACGGAGCACAAACATAAGACAACAGAAGAAAGATTAGCTAAATGGGCTTTTTATTATATACTTGGCAATTCAAAGAGAACACTTTTAAATCCTTAATGCCAAAAGATCAATAAAGACCAAAGTCAAAAGGCCAAATGTCAAAAGCTTGACAGCATATTTGACTGAACCATAAAATATTAAATATATCATTGCGTAAACATACTGAAACAGCAGATGACAGCAACTTTAGTGTTACTTTGCAACACTCTAAAGCTTTACAACATATGTTGTAATACATCCATACATACATATAACTATTTCAAACATGGGCATTAATGGCTCTCTAGCCTGACAATAGACCAAAACACTTGTTCCCATAGTAAGTGTCTAGGATGTTCTTAACAATATCTAAACTAGCACTTGCTTTACTATAATTTGGTAGTCTATTCTATGTATCAGCTGCTCTCTCAGAGAACCCATTAGTACACTTCTCTTTCCTATAGAAGCTTCTACATAGGTTGTCTTATGATTCTCTACTACTTTTTCATAACCCTCAAACATTCCTAGGGGTGATTGTCTCTAAATGCCTGGTAGCAGCAGTGCATCTGACTCTGGGCATGGAAATGCTGGTGCAACTCCTGGCAGAGCCAGTTCTCGTGGTCAAGTATGACAACAATGAACTGCTACCTCTACCATGCATGGCTCACACCTGTCCAACATACCAAGACATTGAGTTAGCATATAACTTTGCTGTGCTCGTGGAGACACAACAATTTCACCTGGAGGACCCATACAGACACATATACAACAGTCACATGGTTCACCTGTGAAGCTTAAACTCATTTTGCCTCACTGGCCATTTGTTCCTTTATCCAAATATCTGCCTGCTTCTTTTTATTGATCACACACACTCACCAACCTTTTATATTAGCCTAGGCTTCCTGCCTCCTACAAACAACAGCCTGTGCAAGTGATGATGACTCTGCCATATGTGTTGTCCTTAACTTTTGCTTAACTTCTTCCAGAACCATCATCCATGGGAAGCATAGCATCAACTGCAAATGGTATGCCAAATATCTTCTTTGCTAGTGGTGACGTGCACACTGTGTAAACAGAACATGTAGGGTTTATTGAATTTGGCCGAGGGGTAAATTATTTCCCTGTCGTTGAACTCTGAGTCAGCTTGCTATTTTTCAAGAATAACCCTTATTAAAGACTAAAAGAGATGATTCCTCCATTGAGAATAGTCATTGGACCCTTTCTCAATGATAAATATATAAACAAAAATTGTTATTATGTAACAGTGTAGATGCAAGAAAAAAATATTGGTCAATGGAAATGTTTTATGTATGCCATGGATGAGGATTTCATTGGTCGTAAGAATAGAAATTTGCAAATAAGTGTGTATATTGCAAAAAAGAAAGTTAACAGAACAGGACATTTTTCATCAGCATGCATTTAATGAAAAATAAGAGATATGACACCCTAATGTCAGGCAAAAAGTAAGATATAAAATCAGAAACATTCAGCAAAAGCAGGGACAGTTGAGAGGTATGGACCCTAGTATACCTCTTATACTCTTTGCCAAAGAATTTTGGAAAACCTGAAAAGAACACATGGAGAACAATACAAAATTAAGGAGAATGTTTGAATGTTTGTAAGATATGGATTCCTGTAGCAGCACCTTTACCCCTCAGCAGCATTCATTTATATGACTACTTTTTAACATTTTTGCAGATCACTGCAAATCATCAGAAGTGGTTATCTGTCTGTGGAGGAGAAGAAGCAAAGCTCTCAGCTATACTTCATTTCAAGGAACGCTGCTCATTTTGAATGTTTAAAATTCCATATTCCACATGATTGCACAATGAAAAGGTCTATCATACTTTCATTTTTTTTAACAAATAGCCATGATAAATAGTACTGGATCGTATTACTTTATCAAAACAACTGTTCAACTTGTATGAAGAAAATGTTATTAACCATGCTATGATCTTCTTAGATCAAGTGAGTAATTGTTCAGATGTTGCACATTTTGTCCATTTGTTCTACACTGTGTGAGAAGTAGTGCTCCACATTTTTGTGATAGAAGGTTGAGCATTATGTGAAGTAATTAGTGGAAGAAAGCAAATGACAGGCTGTGGCAGATCACATTACAGTCATCATTGCTATGACTTGGCTGGGTGTAGGGACAGAGTTTTATGTCTAAAGGCTACAAGGCTGATCTAGTCCCTTCCCCTTCCACCAGCAACATTCTTTGACTATGTTCACAGAGAATGAATAAGCAAAATCTATTTCTTAGACAAAGGACAGATATATTTTTACCTAGGGTATATTATCTAGTCATCTCTTTTTCAAGGAGTGTACGCAGTGTGTTTAATGTCACATGTATGAACTATAATTTGGGATTACTTTATTTACTGACAATGGTCTTTTTTCAGCTTATCGTAGCTGTCCAAATATTTACATTATTTATGTATAGGTTTACACTATATGAACTGAAGCTGATTTTTAACTTAGTTAATATGTCATTCTTCTGTACTAGGGTTTATGATAACTTTATTATCTCAATATGGAGCTTTTTTTCCCCAAACCTGTGCTGAAATTGGGGTATTATTAAATCATACTTTCCCAGTGAAGAAATGTCAAAAAATAATAAATAAATAAAATAAATAAACAAGGTTTGTTACCATGATTTGATGCTCATTGACTTTTACTGGCAGAAAAATAGATATACAGGCAGTGGTAACAATACACACTACCCACTATACAATACATTTGGATTGTTACTCTAACTTTTAATGCAGTGGACATAGGGATGGGGGATGGTGTGCCCTGCAACAGCAAGAAGAAATGCATTACCATTTGTTTTTCGTTGTCTTCTTGATGAGTTATTGGGAGTGCCAACAATATGGATATCATTTTTGGGAAGCAGGTAAAATATAAAAGTAAATGGCAGTTGGGGCTACAGTATCTACCGATGAGCAATTTGGCCATTATGTGTGTGATTCCTTTACAGTGAAACACGGTATACCATTTCAGAAGGGGTACATTCCACTGGGTCACTATGTATTTTGTACACAAGCATCTTATTACAAGCCCCTGTTTTTTTTTTTTTAATTGTGAACTCCATTGGACAGCTGACATATGACCTCTCTTATATAAAGTTATTGAATCCAGATTTTCAGAGGTCTTTGCTGTTACAGTCTGACATTATACTTTGTTTCAGCTCAAGTGGCTCTTTGATTTTTGTACAAAGGTTCAGGCAAAATTAATGTGTGTGTGTGTGTGTGTGTGTGTGTGTGTGTGTGTGTGTGTGTGTGTGTGTGTGTGTGTGTGTGTGTGTGTGTGTGTATGCTCCCATGTCTGTACGTGCGTGTGTGTTTTTTTCTTTATTGTTACAGTCTCTGGGTTTACTTGAGGCCTTTGAAGAGATGGCATCTGTTTAATGTTAAATCAAATGGCCTGTCACCTATCCATTTATTGAAATCCCTTTCAAAGATTGTAATTGAGCTCTGTGCTTTCAGTCATAATGGCACTGAGTTTCACCAAATCCCCACTATGTTATAGAAATTGTTATTCAAAGAGATACCTCAGCAAAGGTGTTAGCATTTCTTGTCTTTATCCTTCTGACCAAGAAATGTTTTCCTAGTGATTGCACCTAGAAATTAAGATTGCATTCCCTCTAATCAGTCTATAATTTATAGTAATTTTTTGGTGTAAATCTCCTTTGTATACATTCCAGCTTATTACAAAGAGTGCCTATAAATACGAATGGAAGTTCTGCATTAAATAATAAGTATAATAGCAGATTAATAGACGTATGAATACCTAATGGTCCCAAGTACAAGTGGTCCTCAAAATAAGTTTTAGTTTGAAATATTTCCTGAAAACTTTCATATAGTGAGGAACAACGCTTCTTGTCAACAATAAGTCCCAGATCTGTTATCTAGCCAACATTTTCCAAAATGTTATTTTTGAGTGCATATGGGTATCCTTGTTTTTTTGCTACCAAAGTGAACAACTTTAGATTTCTTAGCATTCATTTCCATATTGCAAGCTCTGGACCAGACTTTGTGTCTATCTAACAGCTTTTGTAACTTAATTACTGACTCCAATTCTACCTAATAGAGAAAGCTGGACACAAAAAAACAATAAACAGAAAAGTTTCAGAATGGACCCTTGCAGAACTTCCACTCTATTTTTTCCAGATTCAGACTGACATTCACCAATTTTCACACATTTCCTATTATTTATCTAATTTCTAATCCACATAAAAATGTAACCACTTATAGTAACCTTAAGATTTCACCATGAGGAACAACATCAGTCTGCAAAATATATGTGTACTAAGTTTTTGTAAGTTTTTGTTGTGCCAGAAGTAAAAATCTTATGTGTTTCACAATAAAAATGTATTTTTTCAGTAATAATAATCCATGGGTACAGAGCCATCATGTCATGCAGCTAAGGCTGTGGAGTCAAATTCAAAGGTGTGTTGTGCTGAAAGCTGTAAACTATGAATTGTAGTCTTACGTGTAACTTAAGCATAAGTAGACAGCTGTGAGTTAAATGTTTTACAATGATATATCAAAGTGTGATACATACATAGCCTTTCAAAGACTAGACCCTGTGGCTTTAGCTCATGTTCCTTTACTGCCAGTCTAACATTTTGCATTATATTCATTATCTATTGTGGGTTCGAAGGTGAACTTCTGCTCAGTATTCTGATTACAATAATAGTCTATAGTACTTTTTACTGGATTGGCATTACATCATGAGTAAAAATTCTGTATCTCACCTGAATACAGAATTTTGTTTTTTCAGCATTAGACTTTCATACTCCCTCACCCAACCCATGTGCAGAAGACTGCATTACAAGAAAGTAAAGTTATGCATGTGTCTTAACAGCTAGAATGACAAAGCAAGGACACCCTGTATCGGAAGGTCACTGCATATTATCCTTAAAAAACTGCTATAATATTTTATAAGGTTACAGAGAAATGGCTATTTATTGATAGTTACTACCAAGTAGTATTAAGTATTCATTTGGATGTCCCAGTTTTGCCATTTTCTTCTTAAAATGGTGTACTTTGTACTTTTTCAAGCTGATTAGTGTGTGGATATAAAATGAGAACCAACAATAATATTTGTTTCTATGAAAAAACAATTTTCTTTGTTTTCTCCATTTCTTTTGCCAAATATCTGAAAACAAATGGAGTAGCTTTCAGTGTTGCTCAGACAAAGTATAAGCAAAGTCTCTCTCATATATATATATATATATATATATATATATATATATATATATATATATGTTTATCTCCATAATGTCAATGGCCACAATGGTGAACCCACTTCCGCAAACTCCAAACTGCGCCTTCACTTCACAAAACCTCAAATGTTGATATTCCAAATTGCAAAATCTCGCCCCCTTTTTGACCTATAGCACTTGTTTGTAGGTTTAGTGCAGTCGAAAATGTTGACTTTCAATGGTTTGTTGGCTTTCCGATGTTTCTGCAGTACGTGTTTTGCGGAAAGGGTTCAGTGTTGTGCATGTTCGCCATTGTGACCTTCGATATCATGGAGGTAAACCTGTATATATATATATATATATATATATATATATATATATATATATATATACACACATATATATATATATATATATATATATATATATATATATATATATATATATATATATATATATATATATATATATATATATATACCTATATAATTTATTTATTTATTTATTTTTTATTTGACATTTGTTTACCAGGAAAGTTTGAATGGGTGCAAGACCCATTTTGGAGGCCCAGGGAGAAAAGTTCCATAAATAATACAAGATAAATTAGACAGGTACCAAAGAAAATACAAAAAAATTATCAAATCTTTCATACCTAATAATGATACAATTTTAAGCAGAGAGCTGAAAATACCACAAGTAATACAGAAAAGTAAGATAGATCCTAAAGAAAATACAAAATAATATCAAATCTTTCATACCTAATAATGATAAAATTTTAAGCAGAGAGCTGAAAATACCACAAGTAATACAGAAAAGTAAGATAGATCCTAAAGAAAATACAAAATAATATCAAATTTTACATAGCTAATAATGATACAATTATAAGCAGGGAGCTGAAAATGCCTGGATGGAAATATAAAGTTTTTCACAGTTCATGGAATTAACATAACATATTAATTACATAATTAGTGATTAATGAACTTAACATAACATGTTACATGAGAGAGTTTAGAAAGATGGAATTGATGTGGATAGAAATTTGGATAGAGTTGATGCAGGATTAGCTAAAAAGATTACTAGGGTGGGGGTGAGCCTGGCTAAGTCAGTAAGATGAAGTTAGAGGAAATATGAGATAATGGGAGTAATAAGCAAATGGGGGGAAAAAGAGCAGAAGGAACAGGGGTAAATTGGAGGGTATCTAGTCAGGTCTGGAGCATGGGCATAAACAATTATTGTATAAGTGGCATTTAAGTATTTTTTAGAAGTGGACAGTGTTCATTGTAGATCTGATAGCAACTGGGAGAGTATTACAGATTTTGGCTATGTGATATGAGTAAAGTGAGTCTCCTGCAATATTATTGGCTTTAGATATTTGAAGCAATGATTTATTGGTTGAATGCAATACATGATTATTGGAATACAGTTGCAGTATGTTTTGAAGGGCAGGGATCTTTTCAGGCTGTTGTAGTATTCTATGGGTCATTATAAGTTGGGTAGAGTGTAAGTGATTGGGTAGTTCAGCCAGGGGAGTTATTTTAGGACTAGACAATGGTAAGATCTGTATATAGAATACATGGTGAATTTTACTATTTTATTACAGCAGGCTTCTAGTTTATTCATACCTGTTTTTTTTTTAATTGGTTAATATGGATGAGGCATAGAGGAGTGCAGAGAGCAAGTGGGTTCTAGCTATAGCAGCCTTAGTGTCACTGGTTAGGAACAGTTTGTTCCTATATATATAATGGCTAGCTTTTTGTCTACCCTTTTTATTGTCTGTGATATATGAATATGGACTTTCATGCTATTGTCACTTAGCACTCCTAGCAGTTTTGTTTGGTGTATGGCAAAAATCATGGTGTTTCCTAAAGGAGTGATATAGAAGGCAGGAGTGAAGTCTATGGCTATAGTGGGTTGGAATAGCATAAGTCTGGCTTAGTTTGGGTTGAGGATGAGTTGAACATGAGATAGCCAGGATTCTACTGCAGCAAAGGTCTGTTGTGTTATGTTTTGCAATTGTTGAAGTGTAGTGGCAGCACATATGAGGGTAGAATCATCTGCATATTGGACAAGGGAGGCATGGTTAGTGGCAGTGTGAAGACTGTTAGTGAAGATAATGAAGAGAAGAGGACCTAGTATAGAACCTTAAGGTACTTCCAGGGTAACAGGGAGCAGGTGGGAGAAGTCATTCTGCCATTTTACACTTTGATGGTAATCAGCTAGGTAGGCTTGGAACAAAGTACACACTTGCATGAGTATACTTCAGAAGACTGACAAACCAAAAGACTGAATCCCAAAATACTGAAAACTCAAAATACTGAAAACATTTGTAATGCGGGGGCAGTCTCACCTGCACCTTTCATGTGGGAGGGGGGCTCCAAGATTGCACAAGAATGGAGAAGGGGCAATGGTTTTTCAGACTTCTGAAGTAGACCCCACATGCATACAGTACATATGTGTATAATGTGTGATTTCATACCTAAAATGTCCATTTTCATATTCATATTTATTGAGGTATACAAACAACATTAAGCTGTTGATTTTTTCAGTAAAGTTTAAAATGTCTGTTCCTTTATTTTCCTGAATTGTGTTTTATGGATGCTTATTTGGAAGGAGGGAAGTTTCTTTGCTTACCAGTGGGAGTGGGAAGCACTGAGCAGCCTTTTTGTCCAAATTGGTGAAGTTTCAGCCAGAAACTAGTAGTCCATTGGTCATTTTGGGCCAATTCCTAGCTCCTTTCAGCCCCCTGCTATAAAACACGCTAAACACGCATTTTACAGCTTGTACCAACTCAGCACAGATCCTCGTGGTGGCCTGCAGAGTGATCCAAGCAGCAGAGAGCTAAAAGAGTGACTTTCTACCAGATATAAGTATTTTTGTGGCTTTCCCACTGTTATTAAGCTAGCGACTGCATTTCGCCTGTTTTACTGCTACTTTAAGTGATTTCTGCATTTTACACTGTTTATTGCACTTTAAGTTACTAATTGTTGCAAATTGTTTCTGTAGGCTACACACTAAAGTGCAATAGCCGATTTACAGCATTTATAGCATTTACTGTCTGTTTTTCCTTATCTCTGTAATAAAACAAAAAAATCTCTTGTTTTCCTGCCTTACTGAACTAGAGTAGTCCAGTTTCAGAGTTGCTGATCCCTGGGCTTTGTTTATAGTTCCTGTTACTGATCCATTGCCTTATTAGGGAGGAGGGAAGTTTCTTTGCTTACCAGTGGGAGTGGGAAGCACTGAGCGGCCTTTCTGTCCGATTTGGTGAAGTTTCAGCCAGAAACTAGTAGTCCATTGGTCGTTTTGGGCCAATTCCTAGCTCCCTTCAGCCCCCTGCTATAAAACACGCTTAAATGAGTTGCCATTGTTGCACACAAGAGCAGTGGCGGTTAAACAAGGTTAACTATTCGGGCCATCTAAATTCCACTCTTTAAATTTTCCCTTAGAACTACCTTCCTCGAGCTGTACTGCTGATCTAACCAGCATATCCTATAACTGAAAAGTTCATCTCTACTTGATTCCCAAGTAGACTATTCTCTATCTGTAAAGCCTAGCACTTACTCCTACAGTACTTGCACCTTGATAAAGCACTCTTATTATAGATAGTACCCCACCAGCCTAAAACCCACTTCCCCCGGAGTCCTTTGAAAGTCTCTTTATCTACTACTTCTAGTATGTCGAGGGATCAGTTGCTAGTGTCCTCTCCAGCTCAACTGGTGAACCTGGGAATATTGAGGCAATGTTACAATTGCCTCATGTACACAGACAATCCTCTCCTCCTCCCACAAAACACAAATACATGCGAGAGATGCAACTATACGGCCAAACTGGAGGCTGAGCTCTCTCAACATAGGACTGGCAAGACCAGACAGGAGGAGAAGGTAACCACACACAATGCATACCCAGTCACACATGGTACCATCACAACTTCAAATCATACACATACTCACACAAAGACATAGGAGGCTCTGATCAAAAATTTACCAAAACAGCAGAGGCCACCAAAGCAGACACCCAAACAACTACCACCCCACGACCCAACACATGCAACACATAGACCACACAGTCAGAGTGTCAAACAGTCACAGCCCTTAAGGCCAAACAAAATGCCAGACACACTTGTCATTGGTGATTCCATAGTCAGACACACTGACGTCCCGCCACCAGACTGAGTAAGGAGAAGGTCACAGTAAGCTGCCTGTCGGGCGCTAGAATCCGCCACATAACGCAAGCACTCAGGTCTCTCAACAGCAGGTACAAGTACGACTCAGTCATTGTCCACGCTGGTGTCAACGACCTGAGACGTATCTCCTTGGACTACATGAAAAGGGACATCGAGGAGCTCTCTGATTATGTAGCCCAGGCAGGTATGACCCTGACCTTGAGCAGTATCCTACCTTCACCTAGAATGATGCCACAATACAGTGATAAGATGATCAGCTTTAATAATTGGCTTAAATTCTGGTGTCATTCAAAGGGGATCCAATGTCTGTCTGCCTGGGATGACATGCTGGACAAGCCACGCTGCTTCACAAGGGACGGCTTGCACCTGTCACCCCTGGGCTTCCGGATATTGGCAAAGGCTCTTGCCACCCCATAGTGCCTTTTTAGGCAAGGCTCAAATTCTAAACCTACCACCCTAGAACACCAAAAGGAAAAACTAAGGGTAATGCTGCTCAATGCCAGAAGTCTCACTCTCAAGATGCACTTTTCGAGGCCCTTCTCAATATGGAGAACATCGATGTCTGTGCTGTGACAGAAACCTGGTTCAAGGCTCCTGAGAGCACCCCAGCACTAACAGGTTTCACCTCATATCATGCGTTCCGCCCCAAAATCCGGACAACACCAAGAAAGGAGGGTGTCCATATTCATAAAGGACACCCACACCTCAAGGTTGGTGGCAACGCACAATGCATCGGAGACCATCCAGGTGCAATTAACCATAGGCAAGACTGCTCTGCAATTTGTAGCATGTTACAGGCCACCCTCTCAAACTCAGGAACCTCACATGGCCTTCCTGAAAACATTGGAGGATAAATGTATCTCCAAACACCATCATACTAGGTGACTTCAACTACCCTAACATAGACTGGGAACACTACTCAAGCTCGAACACTCAAACCCAAAGATTCCTGGAGTTTATACACTCAAATGCCATGGAACAACTAGTCACCATCCCCACAAGAGGAGAAAACATACTTGATCTCATCATCACGAACATGGGATCAAAATGTTCAACACCGAAGTATACCCTCACTGGTGAGATCAGATCATAAACTAATCTCGATGGAGGTCCTCATCCCGCCCCCACCTGAAACAAAAAGACCACAGTGAAAAACTTCTCAAAAGCCAATTTCACACTTCTAAAAACTAGTGTGGTCTCCTTTAAGGCCCCTGAGCCAGTGGTAAACATTACTCAAACCACTGAATCACTTACAAATGCCTTCTACCAGCACCTACAGGACTGCATGGATCAGGCAATCCCAAACAAAACTAAGACTCTCTGTACCAAAGGCAAGCGTCCAGTCTGGTGGACCCCAGCCATAAACAAGCTCTACAACAAAAGGAGGAAGCTACTACAAGATAGAGCAAAATCCTTGAAAGGTAAGACACCTTTGATCATTATAAGTAAAAACTAAGAGCTCTCATAAAATCATCCAAGGCAAATTTTGAGAGAAAAATCGCCAAGGACTCTAAAGACAATCATAAGGCCTTCTTTAGCTATGTTAGAAACCTAGGAGGAAACTCCCAGATATGCTCAGAATTAGTTCAAAATGATGTGAAAATTACTGAACCTACACACATTGCTAACATACTGGCTGACAGGTTCAGTGCAAACTTCCTTCCCCTCCCCAAAAGGAGAGATATCTATTCCAGAGGATTGTAGCCCCAAACATCTCCAACGCCCAGGTGAGAACTGCCCTCACTAAGGCAAAAAACACAGCATCCATGGGACCGGATGGTGTCCCCAGCTGTGTGCTTCATGAACTCAACGAGGAATTAAACCCACAGTTAGGACAGCTGTTTAATCTTAGCCTCACTTCAGGATACATACCCAAGGAGTGGCGCATGGTGACTGTGGTCCCACTTCATAAGGGCGGTGCCTCCACAGACCCTGGAAATTACCACCCCATTAGCTTGACAAGCCTTATCTGCAAAGCCATGGAGAGGATCATAATGGAACTCATAAATAAAGACATAGGGAACTTGCAGACTTTGGATCCAACCCAGTTTGGCTTTGTCAAAGGCAGATCCTGCCTCTTAAACTTGGTTGACTTTTTCGAGACAGTCACCAAGGCCATTGATGAGGGAAAGACAGTCCATACAGCCTATCTCGACCTGGCAAAGGCCTTCGACACAATACCCCACTCAGGTATCATCGAAAAACTCATCAGCTTGAATGTAAACCCATACATCACAAGATGGGTTGCAAACTGGCTAAGTGACAGAACCCACAGGGTCAGAGTTGCTGGAGCCATGTCAGACTCAAAGCCTGTCACAAGTGGTGTCCCACAGGGCTCAGTCCTGGGTCCACTCTTGTTTGGCATCTACTTTTCTGAAGTACAAGCAAACACAGGAGGGTTATGGCTGACAAAGTTTGCAGATGACTGCAAACTGGGCCATAGTCGAAAACTCATCTGTCACAGATATCCCACAGAACTGCCTCACAGAAACGGATAACTGGTGCCAGAGCCATGGCCTGAAGTTAAACGCCAAAAACTGCATAGTCATACCCTTCGGGAAAAACAAGGTTACCCCTAGCTACCATATAGGTGGCAATCCACTGAGCACAGAAAAAGTCATCAGGGATCTGGGGACCCAAGTTGACAGTAGCATTCTGTTTGACACTCATGTTGCTAAAGTAGTTAGGAAAACCTTCTATATTGCCCACCTGATCATGAAGGGATTCACATCTAGATCAAGGGAGGTCATCGTCCCCTGTACTCATCACTCATTAGACCTATGATTGAGTACAATGCCCCATTCGGAATGTATCTGACCAGACACCTGCTGCAGCTTGAAAGGCCCCAAAAGTTCCTCACCAAAAGGATAAAGGGTCTCAAAAATATGTCTTATGCTGCCCGACTGAAAGAACTCCAGCTCTATTCAGTCTCATACCGCTTGCTCAGAGGTGACCTGTGCCTGACATATAAGGCCATGTCAAACCCAGATTTGATGAATATGCTTCACCTCAAAAATCTAGATCCCTCAGAACCACAAGGGCGGGAGACTTAAACCTTGACACGGTTATAAATAGAATGTGCTGGAGGGACAGATTCATCACCCAGAGACTCCCTATGCTGTGGAACAAAATCCCGGTACATGTGAGGCAGAGCACCTCGCTGGCCTTGTTCAAGAGGAATCTTGACCAATGGATGGGAGATCGCAGATATACCCCAGGGATTACTTCAGTGTCACTGCTTGACAGAGGCACAGAAAAATGATAGGCATAGTTTTTATTCAAACTAAAAAGGTGGCGAAAGCCACATAACTATGGGCTAGGCTTATAAATGCCCTTGGGCAGATAGCCTAGTATGAACCTATGAACCTATGAACCTATATTATTAATATTCCCTGTTAGTGTCATCAATACATATTGGAACATTTTGCAGACACAGGCTTTTAAATAAAAGAACTAAAATAACTCCACAGTGGTGCAGCGGTAGCATTGTTGCCTCACAGCAAGAGGTTCTCCCATTCAATTCTCAGCTTGGGTTGGGAGTGTCTTCTGTGTGGAGTCTGCATGCCCTCCCCGTGGTCGACGTTCGAAAGACATGCATTGTATGGGTGTGTCTTCATTGAAGGTTGGGCATCGGGTTGGCAACTCGACACCATAAAAACCAACTGCCAATCATTAGTGGACCGCTGTGGCGACCCCTAACCGGGAAAAGCCGAAAGACAAAAAACAACAAAATAACTCAAAACAGACAATATTCCAGGGGCAGTAGTTAATGGGTTAAATGTGCCATCAGTGCTGTTGCATCTGTCACTATGATGGCATGATAGTGCACATTTCTAGTCTTGAGCTTTTTCAGATTCAACTAGAGTCATTCAAACATCACGGAGTAGTCTTTAGCTTTTCTAGTCAGATATTTTTATTTTTGATGTTATGCATTTCAATCCTGATTTCATGGTGCTTGGGCAACCTCAACATACAAATTCTGAGAGCATTTTCTCTAATATTTTTCTAGGCCTTGGCATAATCTTACTATCTAGTTCATTTAATTTAAAGTATATAACATTTGTCTTCTTCTACTGCTTGATTTCTATGTCAGTATGAACTTATGTGCATTGACTCACTCTCTTCTAACTTCATGGTGGCTACTCTTGCTTTGAAATACTTAATTTTGTTCCACATGTTCCCATTGTTCTTTCCATTTGAGATATTGTCTGAATGGCATACACTGATTATATAAACTTTTATTCATTGTCTTTGTTTATCGACGGGGTTTTATAAAGTTCATGCAACCTTTGGTATTGACATCAGCACAGTCCTCTATATCAGAAGAGCCCAAACTGGTTGTAAATTCAGCCAGACAAATCATTTGAAGTAGTTTAAACCAGATTAAAACAGAAAAGCATTTCTGAATGTGGGTAAGAGATCCTGCAGCCTCTATTTGGAGGATTGATCTGATATACTATTCTTATTTACATATTCTAAGTCCAGGATCTCACAACTTCTGATAAGAATGAAAAAAAAAAAACTTTGAGTAACTGCTGGAACATTATTATAAAATGTACTGGAAGGGGCAGAGCCTAGATGGCCAACTGAGAGCAGTGAATTTTCTGAGCTCCATAAACTAGTATAATACTATAGGAAGATTTTTATTATTTACAAGTTTAAAACATCAGAAATCTATAGATAAACTACTAAACTAAATAAATATCAAATTTGGTGGAGATATACAAACATTTTCCTGTCAAGTAACTTGAAGATATATTGAGTCACTGAATATATACAACTCAAGGAATTCTCACCCAGATGCTGCTTTGAAAAAATAACTTTAATTGATGACATCTACCTTACAGGAATTATCTTTGAAGATGGATGGCTTTAAAAATAACTTAGAAAACCTCACATTAAATTCTCAAAAATAGACTGATACTCTTAAATAACTATTACAGCAACACCATATCAAAATAACAAATATAGGGACTTCTCTAAATGACATTGAAGGGTGACTCAAAGAGGAAGAATTCCAAAAAGAATTTCTGCTTAAACAGAATACATGGCTGCTTAACAAAATAGATGACTTAGAAAACAGGGAAAGGAGAAACAACATGAGGATCTTTGGCTTGGCTAAAAACACTGAAAGTGAAGACATTATTTCCTTCTTAAAAACCTGGATTCCTGAATTTTTAGGCTTGAAAGAGGGACTTTAATTTGGAATTGAAAGGGTGCATAGAGCACTGAGGAAACCTGCTTCTAACTCCACAAATACTCCACCTTGATCCATAGTTGTAAAATTTATTTCATTTCTGGACAAGGGACTAATATTAAAATCTTCTTGGAGAAAATCACCCTTAAAAAACAATCAAAGCCTGACAAGGTTTGATAATGATTATTCTTCCAGAATACTAGAACAAAGTAAAACGGCTGGCCAATAATAAAACTGTTGAAACAAAACAACATTAAAGCACAGCTGGCCTTTCCAGCCAAGATAAAAATACTTTTTGAAAATGAGATGAGAAACTTAATGACTTAGAAGAAGGTACTATATTCATCAAAAACAACAAAATAGTGTCTATCCCAGAAGAAATGGAATGGATGGCCCCTACTCTTAAAAGAATAAAAGAAACAAATCCTTGGACTGATGCTAGAAAGAATAAACAAAAAACTGAGTCCAAAATAGCTGTCCCCAAAAAATAACTCTTACAACTACATCTCTCAAAGTATCAACTGATATGGTACATCACTTGTCATCTGTTTTTATTTTAAAAAAGGAGGGATTCTTAAATAACTGAGAAACAGTAATGATTTATTCAGAATGTTCAAAGAGTCCAATAATTCTTCACAAATAAATGTAGGTCAAGATGGGTTACTATTTAAATTAGATATAAGCCAAACAAAGCAACATACAATAAAAATATAGAAGTTTCTATTCCCCTACTTGAACTCAATGAATACTTATCTTGTTCATTTTTCTTTCATTTTACTTATAATAATTTAAGTATTTAATTAACTAATTCAACAAGGTACCATTCATCAGAGTTCAAACAAATTAACATAATAGATAATAGCAGTAACAGTAGTGTGTTTTGAAAAAAAAATACTGTCATGGAGACTAATGTCTTCTTCAGTTAAAGTATGATTTAAAAATGTTATGTATATCTTGGTTAAATAATAGTAGCAAGCTCTTAGTACAAATGTCATCATTATTCTATCTAAATATAGTTAATATCAATTATGGCAGGTATCACAGGTATGAGTGCTGTTTGATCAATCCTGATATGGCATGCATGGATGCAATTGTATCTGGCAGCTAGTACAAATGTCATTATTATTCTGTCTAAATGTAGTTAATATCAGTTATGGCAGGTATCATAGCTTTGAGCACTCTTTGATCAATCCTGACATGGTGTATGTAGATGCTGCAGTATCTGGAAGCTGTTGTATGTTGCCATTTTCGTCTCCGCGAAGTGTGGGTTGCAGCTTGTGATCTAGATTTCCTGATGCTTGTGAATAAGGAAGAGGCATTTGGTGTTTAGCCTGGATGCAGGGAAAGGGGGTCGATAGAACAGTGATTTGGTATATTTTGTCAGAGCATAGTTTGTTTGTACGTCTGCTGAGTGAGAGGTGGGAGGGCTGGAGGAGTGTGTTGTCTCTTTCTGTGTTGGCTTGTTGGGATTTTTTTTTTTCATCTGTTTGCTCTCTGTTCTTTTCCTGGCTGCTGCCTCGCTGGAAGGGAGGAAATTTAGGCTTGAAGTTGCAGTGAAGTGAAGCTTTCCTTTAGGTGCATTGCGAGCCTATGGTATGCAGTACACAGACCCACTAACAGAAGCAGACCTCCCAGGTTGCTGTGGTAATGGAGACAGAGTGACGATAATCCTTAATGCCTATGAGGAGCATCCGAGATGATTCCCTGCGATGATGTTTTTGGTTTAAAAAATATATATAATAAAAGGGCTGTTTTAAACCACATGTACACATATTGATGGTTCCCCCAACACTTTGTTTAGCTCATTAAGTTGATTCTTGAAAAAAAGAAATAAATAATAAGCGCAGTTTTATATTTAAAATGTATTTTGGTCCAAAAACATTAAGAACATACATAAGAGTGGAAGTCTGAGTTATTGTGAAATACTAAGAGCACTTGGTCTTATGCAGTACCCTTTGCAGTGGTCTGGGAGGTGAGCTTGCTCGGACATGTTAAACATATGGGGATAGCTGATTCTGGGGCTGTTTGGGGTTGCCAGGAAGTGCTAGAGAGTCATCAGATTTCCTTTGTGGAAATATCTGTGGAAATGGAAGGTGTGTTGAGTGGTTCACTGTGAGAGTGGCCACTGCATGGAACAATCTGGTAAAATGGAACAGGACAAATATTTGGATATTTTAAGAACAGCCTGGAAACACACCACATGAATTAGTGAATGGTATTCTGGCAAAACTGGATGGGCATTGTTACCTGTGCTTGAAGTACTGATATGTCTGTATGTAAGGATGGAAATATACTTATAACAAATAAAACAATAGAAGGGTCTCATAATTTAAAGTCTATGGACTGTATAAACATGCTTGGAAGGAGCTAATAATAAGAATAAGCATTACAGCTTGTGGTCTCTCAAATAACTAAGAAACAGCCAAAAAAACACACACACACACACACAATAGTTATATAATGTATGATTTTAGTAAATCTAGACATAGAATATATAATCGTCATATAAGATGAAGCAGTCTGCTGAATTTAAATATTAAAGACAGGATTTAATAACTTGGGCTTATGTATAATAACACTACTGTCTTAACTTGTCAAAAATGACATACACTACATTGAACATCAAGGGGAAGCATGATGATTTTCTTGTATAAGTAAATATGCATAACAAGTCATGTAATTGCTTTAACTTGAATTGTAGTTTTTGTAACCCATCTTAACCATATATAATACTTAAGCGGTTACCAAGGTAACTAATGTTTTATATATGACATCAAACTGACACATTTGTTCAAGAGAAATAATAGAAGTCTGAGCATGAAATGTTACAAAATGTAACAATCATATTCTGAATGAATATTATTAAATTGACAGTAGACATTCAGTTTAATAACAAGGGCTTGTGTATAATAACACTACTGTTTTAACTTGTCATAAATGACATACACTATATTGAACATCAAGGGGAAGCATGATGATTTTCTCATATAAGTAAATGTGCTTAACAAGTCATATAATTGCTGAAACTTGAATTGTGGTTTTGTAACACATCTTGACCATACATAATACTTAAGCTGTTATTAATATTTTATACATGACATCAAACTGACAAAGTTGTTCAAGGGAAACAATAGAAGCCTGAACTAGGAATATCACAGAATGCAACAATGACATTCTGAACAATTAGTATTAAATTGACAATAATCACTCAGTTTAACCTTTGCTGATTATACCAAATAGAATGTTGCCATTTAAATCTAAAAACTTTCAGTATATGCCGTGAAATGGCAATTTATGAATGTGGAAAGGGAACTTGTAATCATTAATCATAATAAGTGAATTTGTTGTCTATAACCTATAATTTCACTCATTTTATTATAAGAAATGACAGATATGAAAATCCTTATGTGTAGGAAATGGGGGGAAGAAAGATGCACTGATAATTAAAATGCTCTAACTTTCATCAATGTTTACATAAAACAAACGTGATGCTTTAAGTAAGCTAGCAACAAACAAAGTGATTACTTAAATGCTGGCAAACAATGAAATGTAACTTCTGATATATCCAGTAAAATACATTGTATTATAAACATAAGGTATAAATATTATTACCAACTATTTATATTAAATAATAAGTTTTGAAAGACTTCATCAATAAGGTTGACTGTTAAATAACTGTGTGCTATAATCTTTTACTGAGGTTTTATATATGATACATCCTGCTTTACTATGATTGAATTGCTTGTCATCTATCTTTCATGTAAATATTAATTGCGTATACAATAAGTAGACATTTACAGTGTATTAGAATTCTGTCTAATCTACAATAGTACTATATCTGTTCAAAATAATATAAACATTACTTATTCCTATTATAAATATTCTCCATATGATAATTCAAGTTATGAAGCTTAGATGTTCTGGATTGTCAAGGGATGAGTGATAATATGATTGACTTAGGTTTGTCCATCAGATTAGGAATGATTTTCATTCCATGACTAGTGCATAGGTTCATAGGTTCATAGGTTCATGTTAGGCTATCTGTCCTAGGGCATTTATAAGCCTAGCCAGAGTGTGTTGGGCTTTCGCCACCCGTTTTAAAATAATTTTGCTATGCCCTTTTTTGAGGTTAGTATACTGTGCCTCTGTCTAACAGTGACACAGAAGTGATACCCGGGGTAAACCTACGATCTCCCATCCACTCATCAAGATTCCTCTTGAAGAGAGTCAATGAGGGACTCTGCCTAACCTGGACTGGGATTTTATTCCAGAGTGAAGGGAGCCTCTGGGTTATGAATCTGTCCCTCCAGCATGTCCTATTTATTTCAGTGCTGAGGTTCAAGTCTCTCGAGCGTGTAGCTCAATGGGATTTGGATTTTCTGAGGTGCAGCATGTCCATTATTTCCAGGTTGGACATGGCTTTATACGTCAGGCACAGATCGCCTCTGAGCAGGCGGTATGCCACTGAGTAGAGCTGGAGTTTCTTTAACTGGGCAGCATATGGCATCTGTTTGAGCCCTTTGATCCTCTTGGTGAGGTACTTTTGGGGTCTTTCCAGCTGCTGCAGGTGTCTGGTAAGGTACATCCCAAAATGGGAGTGTACTCAATTATGGGCCTGATGAGGGATGAGTAAAGAGGCACGATGACCTCCCCTGATCTAGATGTGAATCCCTTCATGATTAGGTGGGCTATACAAAATGTTTTTCCAACCACTTTTGCCACGTGGTTGTCAAATGAGAGATTGCTATCAACTTGGGTCCCCAGGTCCCTAATTACTTCTTCTGTACTTAATGGATTACCACCTATATGGTACTTTGTGGGCACTTTGTTTTTGCCAAAGGGGATGACTATACACTTTTTGGCATTTAGTTTGAAGCCATGGCTCTGGCACCAGTTGTCTGTTTCTATGTGGCCCTTTTGTAGGATGCTTGTGTCGGCTGGAGTGTCGATTATGGCACCCAGTTTGCAGTCATCTGCAAACTTGGTCAGCCACAGTCCTTCCATGTTGGCCTGTACCTCCGAGAAATATATACCGAACAGGAGAGGTCCCAGGACTGAGCCTTGTGGGACGCCACTTGTAACTGGTTTGGAGTCTAACATGGCTCCAGCAATTCTAACCATATGGGTTCTGTCCTTGAGCCAGTTTGCAACCCATCTAGTGCCATAGGGGTTTATATTTAAGCTGGTGAGCTTATCTATAATGCCCAAGTGGGCTATTGTATTGAAGGCTTTTGTGAGGTCCAGGTAGGCTGTGTGGACCACCTTTCCCTCATCAATGGCCTTAGTGACTGTTTCAAAGAAATCAACCAGGTTTAAGAGGCAGGATCTGCCCTTAACAAAGCCAAAATGGGTAGGATCCAGTGTCTGTAGGTCCCCAATATCTTTATTTATGAGGTCCATGATTATCCTTTCCATAGCTTTGCAGACCAAGCTAGTCAGGCTTATGGGGCGATAGTTTCCAGGATCCGTTGAGACACCACCTTTGTGGAGAGGGACCACTGTTGCTGTACGCCACTCTTTGGGTACATATCCTCTTTGGGTACATATCCTGTAGTAAGGCTGAGAGTGAACAGTAGTTTTATGTTTGGGTTTAGCTCTTCTTGGAGTTCATGTAGGATGCAGCCCGGGACACCGTCTGGTCCCATTGATGCTGTGTTTTTTGCTTTGGAGAGGGCAGCTCTTACCTGAGCATCTGAGATGTCATGGGGGCAGCACTCTGCTGGGATATATATTTGCCCTTTTGGTGGGGAGGGGGGGAGAAGTTTGCGCTGAACCTGTCAGCTAAGATGTTGGCAATGTCTGTGGGTTTGATGTATTTTTTGTCATTTTGGACTAATTCTGAGCATATCTGGGAATTCCCACCCAGGTTCCTAACATAACTAAAGAAAGCCTTGTGATTATCCTTAGTGTCCTGTGCAATTTTTCTCTCAAAGCTGGCCTTAGACGATTTTATGAGTGCCCGTAGTTTTTTGCTAATACTGATCAGAGATGCCTTTCCTTTTGGGGATTTTGCTCTATCATGTAGTAGCTTCCTCCTTCTATTGTATAGTTTGTTCATGGCTGGGGTCCACCAGACAGGACGTCTGCCTTTGGAGGATTGGGACTTGGTTTTATTTGGGATTGCATGATCCATGCATTCCTGAAGGTGTTCATAGAATGTTTATAAAGGATTCTGCAGTCTGGGCGTATTTTCCACAGGCCGGGCTTTGAAGGATTCCACCTCGGTTTTGAGGAGTGTGAAATTTGCATTAGAGAAGTTTTTCACTGTGGTTTTCAGGGCAGGGGGTGGAGCCAGGATGTGAATATCCAGTGAGATTAGTTTATGGTCTGATCTTACCAATGAGGGATACACTTCTGGTCTGGAGCATAGAGTCCCCATGTTGGTGATGATCAGGTCCAGTATGTTTTCCCCTCTTGTGGGAGTGGTAACAAGTTGTTCCATAGCATTTGAGTTTATAAATTCTAGGAACCTTTGGGCTAGGGTGTTGGAGCTAGAGTAATGCTCCCAGTCTATGTTTGGGTAGTTGAAGTCACCCAATAGAATGGTGTTTGGGGAGACCTTCATATTTTCCAGTGTTCTCAGGAAGGCTGAGTGGGGTTCCTGGGTTTGGGAGGGTGGTCTGTAGCAGACTATAAACTGGAAGGCAGTTTTACCCACTGTTAGTTGCACATGGATAGTCTCTGACGCTTCGTGCTGTGCCACCAACCTGGAGGTGTGGGTATCTTTGACGAATATTGATACTCCCCCTCCTTTTGTGGTTCGGTCCAAGTTTTGGGGCCGAAAAGCATGGTATGAGGTATAACCTGGTAGTGCTGCAGATCTTAGTTTTGTTAACATTTATTAATTTAAATTTATTTTACAAAAACATTTTAGTATGCCTGACCAAAACATTACTTTATTGGTAAACACTAAAACTATAAAACTGATAATTTCCTTTAGAAGCTCAAAGATATACTTTATTATTATCAGACGAAAATGTTTTATAGTCACAATAAAGCAAAACATACATAGTCTAAATAACCTACAATTGATTTAACTTTATTATCTTTAAATACCAATGGCTTAAACAATCCTAACAAAAGATCAAATCTACTGAAATATTTAAAACTGAACAAAGCACAAATTGTCTTCCTTCAAGAAACTCATTTCAAAACAAATGACAATTACAAATGGAATCCTAAGGAATATATGACATTGGCACAATCCACTTATAAGACAAAAACAAAAGGGGGAACAATTTTATATTAAACAAATGTGATTAACCCAGAAGTCATTTATAAGTATGAAGATAAAGAAGGCCTTATGACATTAGTAGTAGTTAAATATAATAACAGAATATGGACCCTAGCCAATCTATATTGGTTCTCAGGCATTGGATCAGGAACTGTTAAAAAAAACACTTGCATTTCATTTCCAATAATTATAAAGGCAGCTTAATATTATGACGAGATTTTAACTGTATATTTTATATTTCTGAAACTACAAATAAAAGACCACTGAATACATCTGCTGTATCAAAAGCTTTAAACAAATGAATATAATAATTTCATCTTGTAGATACTTTCAAATTTAAAGAAGAAAAATCTTTGTTATTTTCCCATCAAGATCATAGATTTGGTACTCAAACCAGAATAGATAAAATATTTGCTGCCCATGACTTACACTCTAAAATCATTAATTTCTCAATCACTCCCTGCCCCTTTTCAGACCACAATTCATTGATACTAAAACTTCAAAATGGGTACAAACCATTAATCTTTAACTCCAGAATTCCAGCATATATGACTACAATTAAATAGTTTAAACCCTGGTTATTATCTGAATGACAGCACTTCTTATATATATTAATTACACCACCGGGATAAATAAAATAATGATATGGGACTCATTAAAAGCTTACATTTATGGTAAAACCCTAACTTGGTATAAAAAAAAATCAGAGAATGGGATTCTGAATTATTAGATCTACAATCCAAACTTTTGTTAATAAAAGCTGAAAAAAAATCAAAATAATTTGCCGATGAAAAGAAAGTAGAAGTATTAAACAATAAATACAATGAAATTCTAACAGATAAAATTAGTTTTGCTTTAGAAAAACTAAAAATTAATACCTTGGCCACTTCTCCCAAATATCTACAGAATTTATCCACAAAAATCAAAATACATCCAAAAGCTAATAACATTAAAAGTATCTTCCATGAAAAGAAAGGGGGAAATGTCTCAGATATATGTGACATTCTTGATGCCTATAGAAATCAGTATATGGAACATTTCCAAAAAGAAAATATACCTATTGATCATTTAAATCTAGAATAAAGATGTTCTAATATAAAAAATACCAGAAAAATTAAAACTATATCGGCACGCACCCATATCCTACAAATAAATTACAGATACTATAAAAAAGGGTAAACATTATAAAGCTCCAGGTATAGATGGCATAATTATGGAACTATATAAACTTTTTCCTTCAAAGATACTATCCCTTTTCCATAAAACTCAATCAGAAATTCAGTCACAAGCTTTAATACCACACTTTTGGAGATAATCCTTAATCACACCAATCCTAGAGGAAAACAAATCCCCAAACCTCTGTACCTCATATATGCCTATATCATCATTAAATAATGACTATAAGATATTTATGACAATGTTAAATAACAGAATGAAAATACCACTATCCAAAACAATAAATAATGATCAAACTGGATTTATATATCATAGACACACACACATGACAATATTAAAAGGATAATTTCTCTTATAGATAATGTTAATAAAGAAAATAAAGAAACATTCATAATTGGCTTAGATATAAAGTCTTTGATTCCCTGAATTGGGATTATTTATTCAAAATTCTTGTGTTATTTGATTCTACTAATACAGATATATATATATATATATATATATATATATATATATATATATATATATATATATACACATACAAATAATTCAAATAATTTAGCATATGTTAAGCTAGGTCCTTTCACCTCTGAATATATACATATAACAAAAGGTACTAAACAAGGATGTCCCATGTCACTGACTCTATTTGTTTTGGCTATTGAAATATTGGCAGATTCAACACATAACAATACAAAAATCAAAGGAGCAGATATTTATAAGCAATACAATTCTAAAGTAATGCTCTTTGCCGATGACATATTATTAACATTATCCAATACAAAAGAGACATAAGAAGAATTAGATATTTTAGTTGGCACATTTTACAGGACTTATGGACTCCATTTCAATAAATCAAAATCAACATTTTTATTTTTAAATAATAACAAAAAAGAATTGTAGACAAAGGGGAAGCACATTATAGTGAAACAAGACTCTACCTTAAAATATCTAGGAATTGAGTTGTGCAAAGATAATAATGAATTAATCTCAAAAAAGTACAATAATATCACCAATACAATTAAAATATTTGTGGAAATATGGAACAAAATAATATTAACATTTGAAGAATAAGATCAATCAGAATAAAAACAAATGTTGCACCCTGGTTAACAAAAAATACCATAGCACTAATCAAAAGTAGAAACAAAACATGGAACACCTCAACAAATCCTTAATCCAAAATTTCAATTTCAACAAACTAGAAACAAAAAGAAAAAAAAAAAAAAAAAAAAAAAAAAAAAACTAAACTCCAAAATAACTCAAAAAAAACAACCAAAAAAACCAACAAAAATAAAAAAATAATTAAATCTACTCCTAAGGTAAATCACCTCTACCCCCCCAAAAAACAAAAAAAGACAAAAACACTGAAGAACTAATTAGCTTCCTAACAATTTTTTTTACTGATATACTGATATACAACAATCCTAAAACCACCCACCATCCACCAATTCAAAAAAGCGAAAAAAAACAAACAGTCACTGTCGACCTACAAATTACAACCTGTACCTACAGCAAATATATGTTCCTTACTGAAGAAACTAAAGCCAACCACTCTCTCTGCAGACCTTCTCCAAGCTGAATACTTGCAAATAGCAGCAGATGTCATAGCATATCCTATCTCAATACTAATCAATAGAACCATAGCAGAATCCACTATCCCATCTATATGGAAAGTATCCCATGTTCCCCTCCATAAAAAAGGCCTATCAACTGAACTATCAAATTATAATAGCTATACTGTCACCATTGGCCAAAATCATGGAGAAATGTATACACAAACAACTCCTTCACTACCTTACCATGAACAAATTACTAACTGATACACAAACGGTTTTAGACCCCACCATGAGTACACCCACACTTCTTTTTCACTTTTCGATACTATCAATCACTATCGAAAATGACAAAAAAAAAAATATCTTATTTTATTTCTTGATATCAAGGCCTTCGATATGGTGAACCACCGCTACTACATCATACATAGAAAATCTCCAACTAACAAAAATTATTCTAGATTGGTTTCATGGTTATCTCTCTGATAGGAAACAAGCCGTACTTTGGCATTCTAAACTTTCCAACCTCCTACCTAATACCATAGGAGTGCCCCAAGGATCCATACTGGGGGCCTCTTCTTTACTATCTTCATAAATGACCTGTATAAAGCCATCCCCTGAAGCAACCTGCATTCAATATGCAGATGACTCGACATTAGTCTGTGCTGATACTAATCCTGACAACCTATCCAAAACCCAAACATGTTTCAGGACAGTAGAAAACTGGCTATTAGGACGTAAATTGATCCTTAATCCAAACAAAACCAAATTACTACTCTTCCAACAAAGTCCACACCTATATCATTTCTATCCAATCCAAAATGGGACTGTCATCTCTCCAGACTCCTATACCAAACTATTAGGAGTTTGCATAGATAACAGACTTAGATTTGATATCCATATTAATCAGACCATCAAAACCGTTAACAAAAAACTTGGGTCTCTATACCGGATCAATTCTTTTCTAACTCCAATAGCGAAAGTGACTATGGCCCGCTCACATCTTCTCTCTTCACTCCTATATGCCTCCCCTATACTCACTAATCTTAAATCAACGGAACTAAACAAACTAACACGCTGCTATAATCAAATTGCCAGATTTGCAACGGAAATGCCCTATAGAACACACCATTGTGTCAACCTAAGAAAATTAGGCGGGTTAGAACTCACTAACCTCCTACAGCAGACCCAATTTATGGAAGCATTTAAAATCCTGAACCAACCAAAACTCCAGCGCTGAATAACTTAATAAGACCCTATAACAATCTCAGTAGTTTGCGTTCCTCCAATAAGCTTCTAGTTCAAACAGTCAAAGCAAACAATGTAGGTGGGGATTCACTTTTTAGCAATGCCATTGGCAAAATATGGAACTCTCTTCCTACTAGCCTTTCTTTCACTTCCTCCATATCTGTTTTCAAAAAAAGGTTAAATCAACATCTAAAGTTAAATTGGCTCTGCCAGTGCTCAAGTCCTGACTCCTCCTCTCATACAAGTATAGAAACTTCCCTAGATGCATCCCCTCGCTCTCTTCATTCTCTCTCCTCTTAACTGAAATGGTTAGTCTGGATGGAGTATCAGTATACTAGAAGCAGTATTAATATTTATGTATCCTTTATATTGTTTAAGATCAACGTACTTTACTTTACTAAATCTCCTCTATAGCATTTTTCTAGTATAGGAAACTTATTTGT
This sequence comes from Protopterus annectens, assembly GCF_019279795.1. NCBI lineage: Eukaryota > Metazoa > Chordata > Ceratodontiformes > Protopteridae > Protopterus > Protopterus annectens. The sequence goes on along the minus strand of NC_056729.1, from coordinate 1,855,834,283 downwards.
TTTGTTTTGTTTTGTACTATAGTTCTATGCATTGTCTATTTTTTACTTCAATCAACTATATCAATGCATTATATTCTCTCACTGTGGAGCTTTTCTCCCCGGGCTTCCGCTGAAAATGAACATGTATCCAGTCGGACTTTCCCGGTCAACAAATGTAAAATAAAAAAATAAAAAATAAAATAAAGATATACTACAGTTAATAAAAATTATTTTACTACCCAAGATTCTATATATAGCTTTGGCAATGCAACTGTTACCAGAAAGGAATATACTCAAAAAATAAACTCATGCCTAATAAAATTTTTATGGTTTCCCAAAAAAAACAGAATAGCTCTAATACATCATATCAGGCCATGAAAACAGGGAGGATTAAACCTTCCTGATATAGAAACATATATGAAAGCATCAATATCTAAAACAATCTCAGATTGGATAAGTCCAAATTATTCTGCAAATTGGAACAAATTACTAAATGTAATATCAATAAATGAGTTTGATTTACAAAATAAATTTCAAATAACACATAAAAACAATTTTCCATGGCACATAGTATGTATTAGTATGCAATATAACATAACAAAGCCCACTAAAATTCATATGATTAATTACTACATTGACTCATTTAGGAAAATTGTTAATGCAAATATAGATTTAAAAATCTGGTTTGATCTTTTAACACCATTCATAGTTACAAATAGCTATCCACATACAATATATAGAGAAATAATTAATTCCTGGGAACAGAAAGGATTTGTTTGCTGGTTTCAGTGTATCAAAGAACTAAACGTTCTGGATATGCAAACAACAGAAACAACATACAAAATTCCACAACAAGACTGGCTAACTTTGCAAAGCATTCTGAGGTATTTGCGAGATTTATGCAGAATAATTAGTAAGTCTTCATTTAAAGAAATACCTAAACTTATGAAATACCTATATGAAATCATATATAATGATTATGACATGGGAAATAGTATTTCAAAATTTTACAAGATATTGAGAAATTATAAAGCAACACCCAAATCCTAATATTGGAATTATATAACAAAAGAATATTCATTACAGCTAACTGAAGACATTAAATCAAATATGTTATTATCAATAAAACATACATCCTTTACACAATACTGGAAAGTTTTTAATTGGAAATGCTTGCACAGAGCATTCTTAACTCCAGATAATTACTAAAATGAATTCTTCCACAAAGGGAATATGTTGGAGGTGTGAGCAAATACACAGTGGAGATTGGAAACACATTTTTTTCGACTGTGTTAAAATTAAGTCATTTTGGAATGGTATTAAAAACTTTTTACAAACTTTATTTAATGAATCATTTAACTTATCTAAAATTCTAGCATTGTTAAATGTGTACAAAGGTCCTCATTTGAATGAGTCAATTATGTATCTAGGATGGACAATACTTACAATTTCAAGGAAGTATATAAAAAGAAGATGGAATACAAACACAATACCAACTTTGGAATACAAACACAATACCAACTTTGGAAGACTTCTACAGCCTACTGAAGACCACAGCATTGTTGGAAATTAAAATTCAAGAATTAAGGATTCATCCTAAGCCATTTATTTGCAATCCATAGAAAAATGTCTTATCATTGATTGACACATTACAATAACTGAACAGATACACTCTGATAACTGGATTGTTATACCTATAAAGTAATTGTATATATTAAGTTCTTTTATAGTGAAAGGCTGATGTAAATAGTGTGCATAGTTATTTAAGATGTTATATACAAATACTATGACATTTATTCAACTGTATTTGAAAAATAAAAAAAAATTGAGAATAAAATGTACTTGAATTGATTATTAATTGAAAACAGTGACTGGTGAGTTGCAGCTCAGGGAAGTATACCTAATAAGGTTAATCATTTTGCATTTTATACTTGGCTTGTGGAGATTACTAATATTAGGCAAAGAGCAAATAGAACACATTTAGGAAATGATGATTCCACTGTCTGTAAAGATCACTTAACCCCTATGAAACAAGATAATGCCCGTGACAACTATGGAATTCTGGATACAAATATTCAGCAATATGAGGATTCAGAGCATATGGAAGGAAATAAAAAAGAAAGGGATGATGGTCACAACAAATAAAGAAGAAAGAAACTGATAAATGTTTTTAAAGCTAAGAGAATGCATACTACAAAGGATACTCCTTTGCTATGTAACACATAGATTATAGAAAATGATAGCATTTTTCTATCAGAAAAACTTTAGTCTACAGTAAAATGCATAATTCTTCCAAAGGAGAAGGTAGAAAATAGAAACACGGGGCAGGTGAAAAGGAAGAAATTAAAACTGAACATGGAAAGATTAAAGGACTTTACTGTAAGAAAAAAAGAGGAGAAAGACAGATGTTGACAACATGACTTAAGCTGCAGATGTACAAAGCCAGCTGGAAGAGAATCGTGAGGTTGCAAATGTAACAAGTAATGAAAACAATGGGATTAATAAGACTAATGGTGATGACAATCATTTATTTTTAAATGTGTATGAAGGTCCTCATTTGAATGGGTCAATTATGTATCTTGGATGGACAATACATGCTATTTCAAGGAAGTGTATAACAAGAAGATGGAATACAAACACAATACCAGCTTTGGAATACAAACACAATACCAACTTTGGAAGACTTCTACAGCCTACTGAAGACCACAGCATTGTTGGAAATTAAAATTCAAGAATTAAGAATTCATCCTAAGCCATTTATTTACAATCCATAGAAAAACATCTTATCATTGATTGACACATTGTTATTTTTAACAATTCATAGAGTAGATATTATTGAGTTAGAAGCTGAAGATTCTTCAGATCTGGTCAGAAAAGACTATAATTGGAGACTCAGCTATTAGAGGAACTGATACTTATATTTCCAGAGAAGATAATGAGCATTAAATTGTGTTATGCTTGCCAGGAGCAAACATAGAAGATGTGAAACAGGCCTTAGAACATCTTAATATAAGGAAGAATAGATATGTTTTTATTCATGTCAGTACAAATGATTTCATCTGCAAGGATTCCCTGTACAGCCTTCTTATATACTACAGCTTGTACAGGTGTTAGGGTCTATTTCTCACAAATCACATATCAAAAGGTGAGTCATGTCACCATGAATGAAAAGATTTTTTGGGTAAATACCTACATGAAAAAAATGTAGTGCATCCAAGCCTAAATTTAGGAACACATATGTTTAGACAGGATGACGTGCACTTGTGAAGAACAGGGAAGATAATTTTGGTATCAAACATTCTGCATTATTTGACAAACACAACACAGGATTTTTGCATGGTGAAAATTTAACAGTTCACTGATAGCAACATTTGATGTATATCTGATGTATAAATAATGCCAGGAGTATTAACAATAATTTTTTTTGGAAAAATTGCTATGTTCCCACAAGTTTAATGTTGTTATTGTTAGTGAAACATGGTTAAAGAACAATGACTAGATACCAGTTCTGTCAGGGTATAAATGTTTTTGCTGTAACAGACATTCTGACAAAAAAACATTGAGATGTTATGATAGGGATTAAAGATAGTTATAAGACCTGTGGTTATTACGTATTGAATAATAACACCAATACTATAGATTGTGTAACTGTGACAATAAAGACAACCCTGGAATATATAATAATTGTTGGGAGTGTATAGACCACCAAAGTCAAGTGCTGATGATCTAGTGAAATTCATACATTTCTTGGATGAAACGCAAGAGGGAAGAAGAATAGGGGTTGAGGACTTAAATTTACCAGAACGTACTGGAATAATATTGATTCAACAACATTAGCAAGTAAATTATTCACAATGTATGTTCAGGAACAACAATTACTTTTGATTGTAAAAAAAAAACAAAAAAAAAAAAACAAGGGAATGGAACATACTAGACATTGTTTGTGTTTCTAAAGAAATTACTGCTACTTCATGTCAGGTTTTACCACCACTGATGTGCTATAACCATGGGGTTGTAAAGGTTAATTTGCTGTTAGATAAATCTGCCAAACTGACCAATGCATAGATGGAAGTGAAACTGTCACTATGTAAATCATATTGGAGCAATGTGCTCAATGAAAAAACTGCAGAAGTAATGCAGCAGTTGGAAAATAGAAATTGATTGCAAAGAATCAAAAAAATGTTTAACATCAGGATCCAGGAATACAACATCAGGAGGATATATTTCCATAAGAACAAGATGCTTGATTAAGGCAAGAGACAAAAATGATAAGAAATGGAAAAGAGGTTAAACTACAACTTTGGAAACTGAAATAAATAAGTTGGACAAACAAATTAAGCATAGTGTGAGACAAGACCAAGAAAAAATGAAGAAAATGTATATAAGGATATTGATCATGATAGGAAACCATTTTATAGATACATAAGATATGGAAGGAGTAAAGACATACAGATTGATAAACTATGTGTAGATTCTAAAATTTATTCTCAGACACAACATATTATAAATATATTTGCATAATCTTATGCAAAACAGTCAACAAAGAAGGTGATAAGTTGTCCTAGTGACATCCAGTTAACCTCAGATACTAAAATCAAATCAGATTATATGGAAATAGAACTATGCAATTGGGATCCAAACAAAGAGCATGGTGGAGATCTAATTACTAATAACGACATAAGAAAATACCAGAAAGAGCTTACAGTAAGATTATATCTATTATTTACCAGGTTGTATAAATATTGGAGATTCCTCAAAATTGGAGACATGCACCTATTAAACCTATCTTTAAGAGAAAGGTGAGTAGGACAAACCCAGAGTCATACAGACCATTAAGTTTACTTTCATGTTGTGGACACATAATGGAGAAGGTAATATTGGATAAGTTATTGTCAGAAATCGAAAGGTTAGGACATGAAACTTCTACTCCACCCTAATCCCACACCCTCAACTCTAGTCTCACTGACATCAACACTACTCATCCCCCCCTTTACCATACCACCAGTCTCTCTACACACCGTAACAAAAACTTCTACTAAAAGTAAAATCATGCTCTCATGCTCCAGACAACCTTCCATCTAACTTTCTCAGGCTAGCTGCAGATGGCATAGCCCTTCCCATCACCATACTTATCAACCGTTCTATCCAAGAATCCTATCTACCACTCCTCTGGAAGAAAAAATTCTTCATTCCCCTACACAAAGGAGGCAACAGTACTGAAATCTACATCTTCCATCCTATAGCCATCCTGTCCTCTATCTCAAAAGTCCTTAAAAATACATACACTTGCAACTCCATCCCTATTTCCTAGATAACCAACTTCTTTCTCCACCTCAACATGGATTTAGACCTAGACATAGTACTACCACTTCCCTTCTCTCCTTCCATGACATCATCAACCATGCCCAAGGTTCTGGCAACATTGTATCTACCCTTCTCCTAGACTTATCAAAGGCCTTTGATACTGTTTCCCACAAACCTCTCTTGTCCAAACTCTCTTCTCAATCTCTCCCCCTCCTCTATTAACTGGTTTTGCAGTTACCTTTCTAATAGACAACAAGCCGTCAAGTGGAACAATAGCACCTCTTCCTTCCTTCACACTCCAACAGGAGTTTCACAAGGCTCTATATTACTTTTTTAACATCTTCAGTAATTTTCATCAGTGCATTCCTAGTACCAAACTTGTCCAATACACGGGTGATTCCACCATAATTTGCTATGCTCAATCTCTCCCCAAACTTATGCATCTAACACAGGATGCCTTCTCTTGTACCAAGTCTTGGATGCTGAATAATCACCTTGGTCTCAATGCATCCAAAACCAAAATCATGATCTTTACCCCATCTAAAAACACTCCTATCGATAAAAATTCCTTCTCCATAGTCAGTCAGAATAAGAATCCCATTGAAATAGTCTCCCATACAAAACTTCTAGGTATTAGCATTGATGAACATTTAAAGTTTGACAGGCATATACAAACTAGTATTACGAAAACACACCAAAAGCTTGGAATGCTGTATCATTGCAGCCATTATCTCACTCCTTCATCCAAACATATACTTTCTATTTCCTACCTCATCCCCTCTGTCTTGTATGGACCCCTATCCTCACCAACCTTCAATCCTCCCTAAAGTCAAAACTGTCATCCTGCTACAATAAAATCTCTAAGTTTGCTACTGGGACCAAATCCTTCTCCCACCACTGCAATGCACTCCACTCCTTGAACTGGCTGGAACTCCCCCACTATCTCTCTTACACTCAACTGCTAACTGCTCACAAACTCATTTTCAAACCCTCTAACTATCCTTCCCTCTCCTCCATACTCATCTTGCATCATCCTGACAGACTACTCAGGTCCAGTAACCAGAACCTCCTTAAAGTGTACAAATCCTTACGTGCACCTGGGCAATTTCTCCTGCCTTTCTCCCTTGCCTGTCTATGGAATTCTCCACCCTCCACATTTGAATCACCCAAATCCACTCCGCGTTCAAGATCATGCTCCATTCCCATCTCTCTTCTCACTGGGAATGCTCATGCTCTCACCACACCTGACCCGCTGTACAACATTTCTGCTCTCCCATCCTTTTTTTTCCTCTCCTTTCTCAAAACTCACCATAGTGACTCCCTTCATTTCATTTCCAATCCCTCTTCCTTTTTTTCATTTTTCATAACTCAATTTATTCACCTTTCACTGTTTGGCTCTCCTCCTCTAATTATACCTCCTAAATGCCTGCACTCCAAATTATAATTATGTACTCCAAAATACTTATGTTTTAATTTCATTCAATGCTATGTTACAACATCTTGCTCAAATGTTATTATCCTGTCTTTTATATCACTGTGTTTTAGTAATTTTTGAAAACTGCATTGTACTTGTTAACTTTGTTGATATTAGCTTTGTAATAATTGTATATGGAGCTTTTCTCCCCAGATTTCCATTAAAATGGGCTCATTCTGGCCCAATGGACTTTCCTGGTTAACACACTGCAAATAAATAAATAAATACATAAATAAATGAAACCATATATCAACATGCATATGTTGAAAATAGATCTATTACCACAGGTAACACAATGTTCTATAACAATATAGTAACACCTATGAATGAAAAAAAATTGTGGTGTAATTTATATAGATTTAACTTCAGCATTTGACAGGGTCATACACAAAACACTTATCAATAAAATAGAACAATTAGGTATTGATGTACTCCAGAAAAGATAGATAGCTGCATGGCTTGCAAATAGGACATGGCAAATATCATGCAGCAACTGGACAGGTACAATTCTTGGTTACAGTCAGGATGTCCCACAGGGATCTGTCCTATCCCCATACTTGTTTAAATTGTAATCTTTCCGATCTATATTTTTAAAATTAAGTGTTCTACAGTCTGTATGCGGATGACTTGAAATTGGGTAAACTGATTGCATGTGTTTCAAACAGAGCACATATGCAAAATAACTGAACTAAATTGACCATATGGGCATGGGTGAATAATATGCTGACAAATACATCAAAAACTAAGCATATGAGATTTGAGATACATAAATCAAATGGTGAATATTTAATGTACACAGTGATTGAAACTGTAGATTCATTTAAGGACCTGGGAATATGGGTACATCCAGCTATGAGTTTTTCTAATCGTATCAACCAGTTGGTTAATGATAGTTATAGAGCTATAGGTTGTATAAAATGATTTATAAAGGCTAAAAAATCAGAGCAGTGAGGTAGGCCGGCCCCAGTGGGTCAGCCTGCTCCCACTCCACTGGCTCCAGCACCGATGCCCAGCACATCTGGGACCCAACCTGGCAGCACCGCCTCTGCTGCCCCTGTACTACCTTTGCCATCAAGTAGCACTGCCCAGGCAGCTGGTGCTGTGGTACCCTCTGGGAATAGTGGCAGAGGTAGGGCTTTCATCACCCACCAGGAGATGCCAGAGTTGATGCACAGGGTTGTGCACCACACCATTGATGTATGCCTATGTCAGGTGGAGAGGCTGCTCTCCCTCATGGTACATAGGAGGAGATGTCAAGCACTCCAGCACCCAGCAGAGTAAGGGGTCAGTGATGACAGTCCAGTGGGTGAGGAATAGATTCTCACTGTCTTCATGTTTGATAGGCATGAACCTGTGTTGTCCCCTCCCGCACCCAAATCATGGTGTCCCCCAACTTTTTGTGTCCCTCACCATCCCTGTGGCTTGCTTTGATTGTTTGCATTTGCTTTCTAGCCAACCTAACTTACCTAACCCAGAAATACCAACATCCCTTACTCAGCATTCCTATTTTACTGAATTAAAAAAAATGGGAACCTGTCTATAAAAAAAAAAAAATCATCCCATACACAGCTCTCCATTTTGCACGTGTCTTCTAGACACACTTCATTTAGTCCCATTGGCTATACAATATGATTGTGTTGTTGCCACCTCACTTTGTGAAGGTGACAGTCCAAATTCAGCTTATATTCTGTACATATTTTCAGTTTACACTATTAAAGAAAGGGATAGCTATGGTTCTTTCCACCTCCCTACTGCACATTCCAGAATGTTTTTCCTTTTGTTCTTCCCCCTGCTTGCTTCCCATTTCACCACTTTCCTATCTGCCACATTTTAAAACCTATAATCTGGTCAAGAAATAAAATCACACACAACATCCATAACTACCAGAAAAAAACAATAGATCTCTTTACTTTTTTGGCCTGTATGTTTGTGCGGAGTTTGGCAACACACACCAATGTGACGCAATAGTGAATGGCTCTACAAAGCTGGGATAACCTCTGCTCAATGTCGCTTAACATTGCTGAGCTATGTCAACACACAGTAACATATGCTGAGTGTACTATAAAGAATAATGCCATGGCATTATTACTGCTTATATAAAAGTGTTAGATACACCTGGATTGGAACCCAGTATTATCTGGCTCAAAAAGAAATGTGTCAATGCATTTGCATCTGCTGCCACAAAGTTAGCTAAGCAGCAGGTGTGTTTTAAATACTCTGTACTAACTTTCAGAATTTTAGCCATGAGCTCCGTGTTTGTACACTGCTTAACTACATGCAAGCAGGGAAAGTAATGGAAATGTGTATCTCGCATGTGCAAATACTCTGTTGCCATTGTTGAAACTGCTCATGTAAAGTCAATATTAACATGTATTAGTGCTCCTTATTCTCCATTTGTCTTCATGCCATTAAACTACATGTGAAAACATAACAAAATAAAGACCCTATCTAAAAATATGTCAGATATTTACAATGCAGCTATGTATTACTTTCCCACATGCACTGCAACCCTGGTCTCTCATTACTTGTTGACAAATATATCACCTACACTGCATAAACTAATAACAAATGTTGTGTGATATACCATATACATCAATCTAATAACATGTGAAAATAGAACTATCTTCAAAGTTGAATATGCTTGCACATCCACTTCATGCAGGCAACCCAACACCTTATAGAAACACCCAGTGCTGATGTTATCCACTATAAGTTGTCCTGTAGCCTTGTAAAAGACAGAGTTGTGCCATGGCACTTGTATAAAGTGCTGAGCTCTGTAGTCTGTGTACTTAGATAAGTAGGGGGGTTCTGTTCTCACTGCAGTCAACTGGTGTGTGTGGGTCTGTGTGTGTCTATCTAACCAGAAGACCATAAGTGTGTAGCCTACAGGTGCCACTACAATTCCATGCATTGACAGGGTTTGTCAGTATTTTGACACTTGCACATGCCTACACTTTCATTTCATGCAGTCCTCCCAACATCTTCTCTCCAAAATTCAGTGCTGATGTCATCCACTTTAAATTGTCCTGCAGCCATTGTTCTGTAGCCTTGTAAGAGTCAGACTGGTGATATCGCACTTGCATAAAGTACTGAGCTCTGTAGTCTGTGCACTTAGATAGGTAGGGAGTACTATTTTCAGTGCAGTCAAGTGTGTGTGTGTGTGTGTGTGTGTGTGTGTGTGTGTGTGTGTGTATCTAACCAGAAGAGCCTTAGTGTATATATTAGTTACTACTCCAGTAACATAGGTTGACAGTATTTTGACACTTGCACATGCCCACACATCCATTTCATGTAGGCCTTGCTGTATTTATTGCTGATGTCATCCACTATAAGTTGTCCTGCAGCCTTGTAAAAGTTAGACTTGAGCTGTCGTGCTTTCCTTAAATGCAGAGTTTTGTTGTTGGTGTATTTAGAGGGGTAGGGTTTTTTTTCTCACTACAGTCAACTGGAGTGCATGTGTGTGTGTGAGTGTGTTTGTGCACTTGCTTGATATTAGCGAGAGCCTTTTACACCAGCATTTGGGACACCGTTATTGCCATATTCTCCTCAGCAGTTCTACAGTTGTTGTACTTAGATATGTAGGGTTTTGTTTTCACTGTAGTTGTCTGGTATGTGTGCATGCATTTGTGCACTTGCTTGACATTAGGGACAGTCTTTTGCACCAGTATGTGGGACACTGATATTAATATATTCTCCTTAGCAGGCACTGCTGATGTCAGCAGTTTTATTTATTCATTTATGTATTTATTTATTTATTTATTGCATTTGTTAACCAGGAAAGTCTACTGGGCCTGAAATTAGTCCATTTTTAGTGAAGGCCTGGGGAGAAAAGACCTGCAAAGGTACATGCAATGAGAATATAATCACATATACATACAAAGAGAATATAATCACATATAGTTACATAGACAGAAAAAATCATACAGTACAATTGCATTGCATGAGACTGGTAATAGAAACAATGGTGCAAGAAAAAAATACAATCATTGACATATAAAAATCATGTAGTACAATTACATTGCATGAATCTGGTAATAGAAGCCTTGGTATAAGAAAAAATACAGTTAATGACATATAGAAATAATGACTGACAGACATATATTTCAGTGAAGGTGTTTGTGAATGATATTTACAATGGTGCATAGAATATATTCAAGTTCACATGAAAGTAATATATTTGGAGGTGAATAGGTGAGAGGAAATTAAATATAGACTGAATATAGAAGGAGATATGAGTGCAGAGGATGGATAGGACTGGTGAAAGTGACAGGGAAACATTAGGTAGGCAGAATGAAGGAAATGATGTGATAGAGATATAGCATTATGAGGAGAAATCAGGAGTTGGGTTTGTGTGTTTGGGAACAGAAGCATAGGCATTTAGAGGAGAGATGAAGTTTGAGGGATTTTTTAAAGGAGGCCAGGTTGCTGATTGCTCTGAGTGATGGGGAAGATGGCCTTAGAGACATAGAAGAAATACAACATTTGGCCAGCTGAGAGCTTGCATTTCTCTACTGATAGTAACATTTTCTTTTCGGACCCCAGGAGCCAGTTCAGGTGATAAATGGTCAGTATGGAAGAGAGGGAAGGGCAGGTTTCTGGGTGGTAGATGAGCTTGTGGGCTGTAGCTAATTGTAAACATGTGAGATAGTGTTGGGATTCTAGCCAATTTAGTTGATGCAGAGAGGAACAGTGATGGGTAGAATATTTCAAATTTGTGGCAAATTTGATGACTTTTATTATAGCAAGACGCTAATTTTGTTTACAAGGAGAATTGTAGATTTGTGAGGAAAAGAGTGTCATATGTAAATGTGCACTATTCCCAGCAGGGCAGGGTCAGAGTCTGGCTTGAAGGCCAGGCAGAAGTCACCTCTTCCTATACGATACAGATTATAGTGAAATGGCTTTCAGTCTATCCACATATGTCATGGCATGATTTGTAGGCCCTGTGTTTTCTTAGTCAGAAAAGCATATGCTGTCCAGCTGCTGCAGGTGTCTGGTGAAGTACATGCAAAAAGCATTATCATCTATTAGTGTTCTGATGAGGTTCGAGTACAGTACTGTAATATAATCCTCAGATCTAAATACAGCACAACATAGCCTTTCCATAACACTGTGGACACTTGCTGGCCAAAGTTCAGATTGCTAGCTACATGTGCTTCTAGGTCTTGCACCATTGGGTTTCAGCATAGGAGAGTGTTGTCAATGCTGTAATTAGCAGAGAATTTCACTGTGCAGAAGGCCAAAATAAAGACACATTGTTGAGTTTATCTGTAGACTGTGTAGCTTTATCAGCGGTCATTTGTCTGTGTTAGCCCCTCCTGTAGTATGTCATCATCATTGGTGGACTCAATTATTGCACCCAATATGCAAGAATCAGCAAAACTGGTAAGACAGAGGCCATGTACTTTAGCCTGAACTGTCAAGAAATAGATTCCAAACAGTAAATAGCCAAGCACTGATCCCTGGGGTATAATAATGGTGACAGCTCTACTCGTACAGGATGATTACCAACTTTCACAGTATGTATTTTGTCGGTGAGCCAACTGGTCACACATCCGATGACGTAAGGGTTAATCCCCAGCTGAGAGAGTTTCTCAATGATATCTGAGTGGAGATTGTGTCAAAGCTGTAGGTCAGATCAAGAAAGGCAACATGCACTGCCTTACCATCATCCAGGCCTATCACACAGAATCAGTGGGTTGTGCAACATCATAGACCGCTTATGGCATGACTCAGCACATGCACATTCCTGACACAGTTGAATACACAATTCGAAATACCCTACACACTGACTGTGTTTCCCTAGAAGGGTGTACATCAACATGCATGCACCAGAGCTGGGGGGACAGCACCTGATGCATCCATGTATAGATACATCATGACTCTCCTCAACTGTGAGGTAGACCAACATGTCATCATGGACATTTTCTAAATGGACACTACTAATATCCTGACTGTGCGCAACAGACCTGTGTGAGTTGTTAATGCTACATCATGTCTGTTACATCTGATAGACATCTTCAAAGAGGACATTGAGAGCATGCATGATAACAACACTATCATTCTATTGAACTTGACCAGGCAAAGGCATTTGTTGCAAATCCACGCAGAGGTATTCAATCAACACTGTCAAATGTGGCCATAAACAGCTATATCACCAAGTGGGTAGACCAGTGCATCATATACATGGCATCTAAATATGTTGAAATGCATGAAGTGGTCTATACCTCAGGTCCAGTGATAAGGTCAGCACATGAGGGCTTTCTGCTAGGCTCTTTCCTGTCCGTTATTTAAGTCACAGATGTTACAAATGTCATATGCATCTTGTGTTCAAATAGCTGTCTGAAGGACTACCGATTGTGGGCAATCATTGACTCCAGCTGTGAAATTAGTATAATACAGATAGTATTAACAAACACCAAAGATTGCTGCCACAGCCATGACAACACATGACATGAAACAAAAATATGGGGGAATTTGTTACATCATGAAAATAAATTCACAACCCAATGATAATGTAGATATCACACCCTATAAGAAGATCAAGTGGTATGTGACCTGTGTCTTTGGGTAGATGGTATGTGGAACATCCACCACCATGTGGCCAGAGTGCTGATTACTGCCTTCTATGTAACACAACTACAGAGTATGTGAAGGACATCCACTTCAAAGGCCATAATACCTCTATAATTCACAGCCTTCATCACAACATTAACTGAGTACAGTGCACCCTTCATGTTGTACCTCCATACACATCTTCCAGTGATGTGTAACTGAAATGTACCACCTTTGCCACAGTGAGCTATTACACATCCTATTGGCCATACCTAGGAATTATTTTTGTTGCATAAACATTACTGTTTGATAGTGCAGAACCTCCATCAAGGTGTTACACCAGATGAATGTGCGTTACCTGTTTCAGTGATGCAAACAGTACATACATAGCTATTTGACAACATTGATAGCATGGGTTACATTCATGATAGTGTGGATTGTGCCATATATATATGCTATGCACACCAGTCAACAAGCCTGTATTAATCATGATGTCACAAGTTCATAGGTAGGTACTAGGCTATTGGCCCTAGGGCATATATAAGCCCAGCCAAAAAGGTACCCTGGCTTTCACCACCCATGAAAATTATTTTCCTGTACCCCTGTCAAGCAGAGCCACAGAAGTGATCCCCAGGGTGAATTTCCTATTTCCCATCCAATCATCAAGATTGTTCTTGGAGTGCTAATAAGGAGCTTTGTTTGATATAGATAGGTAGTTTGTTCCAGAGTATGAGAAGTCTCTGGGATAGAAATCTATCCCTCCAGCATCTTCTGTTTATTGTGGTGACAAGGTTTAGGTCCCTAGAGCATGTAGCTTGAAAGGACTGGGATTTCATTAAGTGGAGCATGTCCAACAGCTCTGGGTTTGACATAGCTTTGTATGTTAGGCAGAGATCACCTCTGAGTAGGCGATATGCAATGGAGTAAAGCTGAAGTTTTTTGAGACAGTCTGCATAGGGCATCTGTTTAAGGCCAGTAATCCTCTTTGTGAGGTATTTCTGCAGCCTTTCCAGTTTTTGTATGTATCTTGTGAGGTACATACCAAAAGGGGCGTTGTACTCTAATAATGGGTCTAATGAGTGATGAGTAGAGGGGAACAAAGACCTCTTTTTTCCTGGATGAGAAACCTTTTGTGCTGAGGTGTGCTGCATAGAATGACTTCCTGACTACTGTGATGATGTGATTATCAAAGGGAGACTACTGTCCACCTGTGTCCCAAGGTTTCTTATCATACTTTCAGTGTTAAGTAGACTACTGCCTATGCGGCGGTTCATGGGTACAGAGTTTTTACCAAAGGGGATGACAATGCACTTTTTGGCATTGAGCTTGAGGCCATGGCTTTAACACCAGGCATCTGTCTCAGTGAGGCCCTTTTGTAGGATGTTCACATCATTAGGAGTTTTGATTATGGCTCCTAGTTTGCAGTCATCTGCAAACTTTGTTAGCCAAAGACCTTCTGTATTAGCCTGTACTTCAGAGAAGTTGATACCAAACAGGAGAGGACCCAGGACTGAACCCTGTGGTACTCCACTTGTCACTGGTCTGAAGTCAGATTTGGAGTCTGCTACTTTTACAGTGTGGGTTCTGTCAGTGAGCCAGTTGGCAACCCATCTTGTGATATGGGGATTTATACCTAGTTTAGTGAGTTTATCTATAATTCCAGAGTGGGGGAGGGTATTAAAAGCCTTGGCGAGATCTAGATAAGATATGTGAGCCACCTTACCCTCGTCTATGGCTTTGCTGACTGCTTCAAAGAAGTCTATCAGGTTTAGGAGACATGATCTGCCTTTTACAAACCCGAACTGGGTGGGGACCAGAGTTTGGAGATTACCAATGTTTTTGTTTATAAGTTCCATGATGATACATTCCATGGCATTGCAGGCCTGGTTCATCAGGCTAATGGGGGGGATAGTTCCTGGGGTCCGTGGTGGCTCCCCCTTTATGGAGTGGGACAACCGTCACTGTGTGCCATTCAGTGGGCACAAAGCCTGAGGTGAGGATATGACTGAACTTGGTACTTGGTTGGGGTGCCAGTTCATTCTGTAGTTCATGTAGAACACAGCCTGGGATGTTGTCAGGTCCCATGGATCCTAAGTTCTTGGTCTGGAGAGTGTGTTTTTTACCTGTGCAGCCGTGATTACAGGAACTTTGCATTCTTCTGGTATAGAGATGGGCCCTTTAGGGGGTGAGAGGCGGGTAAAGTTAGCACTGAATATATCTGCCAGGAGATTGGCAATATCAGTTGGTTCTGTATATTTAGTGCCATTGTGCTCTAACTCAATAAGATCTGAGTGTTGCCATTGAGATTCTTGACATAGCTATAGAATGCTTTGTGGTTGACTTTAGAATCAGTGGCAATTTTGTTTTCGTAACTAGCTTTGGAGGATTTTATGGGGGATCTCAGCTTCTTACTGAGGCTGACCCCGGGAGTTCCTCCAATCATGGAATTTTACTCTTTTTTGCAACAGTTTCTTTCTTCTGTTGTAGAGTTTGTTTATGGCAGGGGACCATCAGATTGGCTTCCTTTTTTTGGAGGATAGCATCTTGGTTCTGTTAGGGATAACATGATCCATGCACTTGTGTAAGTGCTTATAAAGTGCATTTGCATAGGATTCAGCAGTTGTACCTCACTTGTCTGTCTGCATGGGTGTTGTGAAGTTTTCCACTTATTTATTTTATTTATTTATTGACATTTGTTAACCGGGTTTGTCCAACTGGGCTTGTGGCCCATTTTCAGTGGAGACCTGTGGAGAAAAGCTCCAGTAATACATTTTAAAACAAATACAGTTTTAAACAATATTGATATAATAACAGTTATAGCAAAATGATTCACATATATGTTGGGTTACATGCATAAAGTTAAAGTCATATTAAAAAGAAGCTAAGTAACAATTTTACATTGATATAGTTCAATAGGTCAACAATAAACATTTTTTGTTTGTATAAAATTGTGCAAATGCATAGTAGACACATTGAAGAGAGAGGTCTAATGAGGTACTAAGTATGGTCCTTTTGAGGGTACATAAAGGGAAGGAAGACTAGGCAGGGTCATGGCAAGGGCAGGTTCTGGAATTGAGAAAATAAGCTTTTAGTTCATTTTTAAAGTGTGAGGTGTGGGAGACTGAACGTAAATCAAGGGGAAGTTTGTTCCAAGCATGGGCAAGGGAGTGTTTGTAGAGTAGTTTGCCTACTGACCTTTTTGGGTGGTAGATATCAAGTAATTGTTGGTTAGAAGTACGGAGGGTCTTCTGTCTTAAGAAGCATGAAGGTGGCTTTGGACAAATGTTTTAAGGTGGTTTCTCTAATGGGGGGTGGGAGCAGGATTTGGATGTTTAGAGTGATTAAACTGTGGTTGAATCTGACCAATGAGGAATTGACCTCTGGTGTGGAACACCAGTCGGCCATGTTGGTAATGACCAGATCTAGGATATTGCTGCCCATGGTGGGGGTGTGGATAACTTGATCCAAGGCATTGAAATTTATGAATACCAGAAAACGCTGAGCAAAAGAGTTGGTACATGAGTAGTAGTTGAAATTGTCCATTATTAGGGTGTTGGGTTATACCCTAATATTTTCCAGTGTATCAAGAAATGAGGAGTGGGAATCCTGGGGCATGGTGAGGGATCTGTAGCAAGCTACAATTTGGATTGTAGTCTTGCCCAGAGCTAGTTGCACTTGGATAATCTCAAATGCATTATGCTGAGCAACTAGCCTGGAAGTGTGGATATCCTTAATGAACATGGACATGCCTCCACCTTTAGTGTTTCAGTCCAGGTTAGGTGGCCGAAAGGTGTAGTATGAATTATAGCCTGGTAATGCAGGGGTGCTCTCTGGAGCCTTGAACCAGGTCTCTGTTACTGCACAGATGTTGATGTTCTCCATTTTAAGGAGTGCCTAGAGTGAGTGCATTTTGAGGTTTAGACTTCTAGCATTGAATGGCATTACCCTCAGATTTTGCTTGCTTGTACCTGTTATGGTTATGAATTTGTCATTAGAACCTTGCCTAAAAAAGTCACTATAAGAGTGGCAAGAGCCTTAACAGTATCTGGAATCCCAAGGGTGACAGACCATATATGGCAAAGCATCATGGTCTGTTGATTATGTCATCCTAGGCAGACAGATACTGGATCCCCTTATAATGACATCAGAAGCTTTTCCAATTGTTGAAGTCAATCATTTTGTCCTTGTACTGTGGTATCATTCTGGGTGATGGCAGGATGCTACTCAGGGCTAGGGTCATACCTGTCTGGGCTACAAGATCGGAGAGCTCCTCCATCTCTTTTCATGTAGTCCAGGGAGGTACATCTCAGGTCATTCACACCAACATGGACAATGACAGAGTCATATTTATACTTGCTGTGGAGTGAAATGAGTGTGTGCATTATTTGGTGGATCCTGGCACCTGACAGGCAGCTGATAGTAACTTTCTCCTTGTTTAACCTGGTGAGTGGAACATCAGTGTGCCTGACTGTAGAGTCACCTATGACTAGAGTGTTGGGTATGTTGTTATGCCTTATGGGCTGTAGTTGAGTGGCACACTGAGTTTGTGGGCTATGTGTCATTTGGGTTGTGTTGCGGGGTGGAGGTTTCTTGTGTTTCTGCTTTGGATGTCTCTGTTGCTTGAGTAGATTTTTATTGAGAGCCTCCACAAATGTAGATGTGTGTTTTGTAAGTAGAGCAGTGTCCCTCCTAACATATCCAGCAAATGTTAAGAGTGTTAGGATGGTATGTTTAATTACCCTGGTAGATGGCTGACATGTGATAATAGTAGTACAAATGTGTTTGTGCAGAATCATCTATGATCACTCAGAATCACATAATTTCTTTCAGAGGCATGGGATCATTGGTGGTATTAATCTGTTATTGTCCATAATTGCGCGTGCTTCTTCTACTGTTGTCCGTGAGTCTGTAAGTGTGTCCTACTTGTTGTAGACCTTTGCTGAGATTACACTCATATTCAGCCAAATCAGTTTGCACAGCTTCACAATATGCACCCTACCCTGATTGTATATAATATCCCTGATAGATGTCTTCTGTATTATTCATGTAAGGATGCTTATCTCACAAAGACATCTTTTTCATTGTTAAGTCACCTTGGGTGTCACATGAAGTACATTTTCATTGTGTAGTCTGTATACCCAGGGGCGGCTCGTGGCATCGGGCTGCCGGACTGCAGCCCCCTCAAAATAAAAAACTGCAAGAGCAGCAGTCAGGACAGAAGGAGCATTGGGATCTCGTCGGGCTTTCCTTGGGATCTCACGGGAAGGATATGTTAGGATATATTATGGTAAGTAGTGTGTGGTGCTTTTTTACCTTTATTTTACAATGTTTATACTGGGTTGTGTATGGTGCTTATGTTTTACATGTGTTGTATGCCCAGGTGCTTATGGTGGTGTGGTAGGGAATACCTCAGGCTTGAACCCTGTACCCTGTATACAGGTGTTGGAGATTTTGCCTCATATTCGATCTGATATGTCCTCATAATAATCTGTGGTTTGTAAATGTTGCAATGGTTGATATTTGATGGTGTAGTAGTAGAGGTTCTTGGGTTTGATTCTTGGCTGGGGTTCCTTGGTTTGCTTTTGTGTCCTCCCATGTTACAAAGACAATTTCTTCCTGGGCCTCTGCTGAAAATTGTTTATTTGTTCCAAGTCAGACTGTCCTGATTAAAAATTAAATAAAATTGACAGGCATCAGACTTAAGGGTTTCTGAATGTTTAATTCCTTGCATATTTGATGGTGCAGTGGTAGTAGTGTTGCTGATTCTTGGTTGGGGTGGCTTCTGTGTGGAGTCTGCATCTCCTCCATGTGTTTGTGTGGATGCCATTTTCTGTGCCATTTTTCTGCAGTTTTAATTTTTTAATCCCTGCATCTCTTTGTTTGATTCTGTTTGTTCTGTCCTGAAGTAAAATTGACCAGCATTTGAATTTCAACTTCATGTTCTTCAGAATACATAGTATTTTTTTTTTTTTTTTTTAGCAATTTCTTAGTTATAAGATGAAAATATTTTATTTGTCCTTTTTTTGGGACTGTATATTCCATTATTGGCTTTTCGTCCAGGTTTTGTGCTACGTGTGACAGCTATGGCAAGAACTGAATTCACTGAATATTGTGCATATTTACTCATAAAGGTGAACTATATGCAAGGAGCAGAAGTCACTCAATAATTCTATCAACTGTCTCAATTACTGTAATAATCAAAGTTATAGATTACCAGCTAGATTTCAAATTGTGACATGATGCTTATTGCCTGTTGCTCTGTGTTTTAATACTTGACTAGATAATGTATAAGCCTTGGGTATCATGTTTTCCCCATGAAACAAGTTGTCAGGGGGCATCACATAGATTTCTACTTTCAGCATGACTGACTGTACCGTACTGATATCCTGCAACAACTATTTTCCATTGACATGCCCTCATCTGCTGTACATTAGGATGTTTCACCTGTCCTCTTTCCCTGTATTCATTCCAACAATTCATCTGAGTCCCTATTCAATACACACATTTCCCCTGACACTTTATTTTACATGGCAGTCCATGTACCCTTACAGATCATTTACACAGCTTTAGTACTGAATTCCTTGAATGGGATTTCACATAACTCTGCACTGTATACACTGCCCTCTACTGTTTTTGGACCATATACATAGCTATATGTTAAGTCCTGGTAATCATTCATAGGATCATAGGAAGCTATTAGGCTAATGACCCTGAGGCCCTTACAAGCCTAGCCCATGTTCCAACAAGTCAGCACCCAATGTCCCTGTCCAGCAGGCACACAGGTGGAATCCCAGGGGTGAATTTTCTGTTCCCCTCCCACTTATCCTGGTTGTACTTAAAAAAGGGTTAATGAGGTACTCTGCTTAATGTGGCGAGGGAGTCTATTCCACAGAAGGGTGAGTCTCTGGGACACAAATCTGTCCTGCCAACAAGTCCTATTTATGTCACAGACTAGGTTGAGGTTGGGCATGCAGGTTACTCTAGTGGAACTTAACTTGCAGATATGCAGCAGTCCCATCAAGGCAGGGTCTGCGATTGCTTTGTATGCCAGACAGAGGTCACCTCTGAGGAGTCTGTATGAGACTGAGTAGAGAGACAGGGCCTTTAGCCTATCTGTGTAGGGTAGATGTTTGAGGCCCTGGATTCTACTGGTGAGGAACCTCTGTGGTCTCTTCAACTGCTGCATGTGCTTTGTGAGGTACATGACAAAAGGGTCATACTCAAAAATGGGTATTATAAGGGAAAAATACAGGGATGTTATGATCTACTTGCCCCTAAATGATATACCCTTGCTAATGAAGTGGGCCATGTAGAAAGCTTTCCATACAGTGTAGGCAATATGGTTGTCAAAAATCAGTTTGCTATCAACCTGGGTGCCCAAGTCCCCAACAATTGATTGCATGCTTAAGACCTTGTTATTAATGTGATAATTTGTGAAGATGTCACTCTCCTCAAAGGTGATGATGATGCATTTTTGGCATACAGTTTGAGCCCATGTTTCTGGCAAAAGTCATTTGTTTGGGATAGACCCTCTTGGAGGATGTCCACATAACTAGGGAATTGATGACAGCACCCAACTTGCACAAACTTGGTCAGCCATAGACCACTGGTTTTGGCCTGCACCTCAGAAAAGTATATCAAAAACAACAGGGATCCCAAGACTGATCCCTGGGGTACACAGCTCATTACGGGTCTACTGTTTGAGGTGGCTCCCCTATTTTGATTAGGTGGGTTTTATCAGTGAGCCAGTTTGCTATCCATCTGGCAACATATGGACTGATGCCTAGTTGAGAGATGTTTATCTATTATACCTGAGTGGGAAATAGTATTGAAGGCTTTGGCCAGGTCAAGATAGGCAGTGTGCAGGATCTTCCCCTCGTTCATGGCTTTGGTGACTTTCTCAAAGAAGTTAACCAAATTTAACAAGCATGACCTCCCTTTGACAAAACCAAACTGTGTGGGATCAAGTGTTTGGAGGTTACCACTGTTCTTGTTGATGTCCATGATAATCTGCTCCATAGCCTTGCAGTCCAGGTTAGTTAGTCTGATGGGTCTATAATTTCCTGGATGAGTGGATGCTCCATCTTTGTGCAAAGGGATGATAGTGGCTGTCCTTCACTCAGCTGGGATGAAGGCTCTACTCAGGCTTTGGTTGAATAGGGTGCTTAAGGGTGTTGCAAGTTCCTGCCTGAGTTCATGTAGGATGCAGCCTGGGATGTTATCGGGTCCCATGGAGGCTGTATGTTTTGCCTTTAAGAGGGCACTGATGACTTGCTCTCTAGAGATAAGGGGAGGGGGTAGGTGATGGGGATATCTTGATTTACTGATGAGAGGAACAGAGGGGAGAAGTTTTTACTCAACCTGTCTGCCAACAGGTTGGCTATATCTATGGCCTCTGTATATGTGGTGTCCTTCACCACTATTTCTGAGCAGAGCTGAGTGCTTCCTTTGATATTGAGGATCATATGTTAAGAAGGCCTTATGATTGCCTTTAGTAGATGTGGCCAATTTGGATTTGAAGTTTGCTTTGGAGGATATCACTAGTGCTCTTATTTGCTTGTTCAGGCTAAGGAGAGATTGCTTACAATTAGGAACCTTCTACTTCTTGGTACTGGACAGCATTTTTTTTCCTTTTATTATATTATAGAGTTTATTTATTGCAGATGTCCACCAGACAGGTTTACTCTTCCTTGAGGACAATGATTTTGTCCTGTTGGGTATTCCTGATTCCATTGAGCTTTATAAATGCTTGTATAGTACTTTGGTGTAGGTTTGGACACATGTGCCAGTTCCTATGGAGGGGAGAGGGAGCTGTGAAGCTCTTTATACCTTCCCTCAGGAGGTTGTAATCAGCTTTGGAAAAGTTTTTTTTCTTTGATCCTAGCTATGGGACGGTCAGGGGAGATTGTGACTTTGAAAGTGACTGCTTTGTGGTTTGATTTTACCAGGGAGGATGGCACTGTAGGGATGCTGCAGTTGTTACTCATTTTGGCTAATACCAAGTCCAAGATATTTTCACCTCTTGTGGGGGTGTTGACCAGCTGGTCAAAGGCATTTACATTGATGAAATCAAGGAATCTCTGGGCATTTGTGTTTTGACATGAGTAGTTCTTCAAATCTATGGTTGGATAGTTAAAGTCACCCAGGATCAGGATAAAAGGTTGAATCTTGACAGATTAAAAGAGGTAGAGATTGGTGGAATGGGCATCTTGAGTTAAAGTCAGGGGCCTGTAGCTAGCTACAATTTGAATAGGAGTCTTGTCAATGGTCAACTGCACCTAGATTGTCTCTTGTGCATCATCCTGGTTTCACCAGCCTGGAGATGTGTATGTCTTTTATATATATATTGAAACTCCACCTCCTTTTGCTTAACTGCCCACAGTATGGGGTCTGAATGTATGATAGGATCAGTAACCTAGTATGGCTGGGATGCTCTTCACAGCTTTGAACCAGGTTTCTATGACTGCACAAATGTCAGCATCTTCCAGGGTTAAGAATGCTTGCAATGAGTGCAGTTTCATGTTTAGACTCCTAGCATTTAGCAGCATCACCTTTAATTTGTGTTTTTATGAAATGTTCATGGTGTTAGGTTTGACCTAATGGCATTGCCTAAAAAAGGCCTTTGCCAGAAGCCCGAAGCCTAAGGAAGACAGATGCAGCAGGCTATCTCTCGCAAAGCATCGTGGTTTGTCAGTCATGTCTTCCCAGGCTGTCACGTACTGGATCCCTTGGAGTGACACCAGAAACAATTGTTAAAGTCAATCATTTTATGTTTGCATTGAGGCATCATTCTGAGTGATGGTTGAATGCTGCTTAAGACTAGGAACTTTCTTTCCTAGGACACATATTCTGCAAACTCAATCATGTCACTCTTCATATAGTCCAGGAGGGAAGTATGAAGTCATTCACACCAACAATAGATCATAACAGTACTTGTTGAGAAAGACTTGAGTGCATGGGTGATATGGTGGATTCTGGCACCTGACAAACAACTAACCATGACTTTCTCCTTAATCAGATTGGTAAGGGGTGCATCTGTGTGTCTCACAATGGAGTCTCATAAGACTAATATGTTGGGTTTATGTTTAGGCCTTAATTTCTGTGAGACACACATTTGAACTATGTGTGGTGTGGTGGGCAATGGAGTTCACATGTGTTTTTGCCTCTGAAGACTCTTTTGTTTGGGTATGTTTTTTGAGGACCTCCACATATGTGGATGTGTGTTGTGTAGGTGTGGGTGGTGTTTGAGGTTTGGTGTTTGTGTTGACAACCTTCTCTGTGCCAGATGTACTGTCTTGTGAGGGAGAGAGCATAGACTCTAGGTTCTTAATGTAATTGCATCTCTGACAAATTGTGTTCCTAGGTGGTAGTAGTAGAGTGTTGTCCATGTACATAAGGCAGTTACTAAACTGTCTCAGGATGCCCATATCAACCAGATTGGCAGGAGAAAGTGTAGAAAATTGTCCATACATATTTGTTAGAATCAGAGGGAAAGATGCTGCAGAGAGCTAAGAGGGTAAAGAGTGGGAGGTCTAAGAGTAGTACAACTAGGTGATCACTCAAGTGCTACTAAGGTAAAATTTGTAGCTGAAATACCTCAAAAAGGGTTAAAAACAGTGCAGCTGTGGTGTGTAATGTGCAAACAAGCCCCAACCAGCACAAACTTGAGGTTTAAATACTACAAAAATATAAGATTCCAGTAACAGTCAATCCTGCTAGTCCCTGTTTTCTTTACCATTCAGCTTGTGCCAGACAAGGTCCAGACAGCCCTGCTACTCTCACAAGCAGAGGATATAGGCCTCTACTAACACAAGATGGCCTCCAGAAACACAGAAGGCAAACACAAGATGGCTGCCAGAAACACAGAAGACAAAAAAAAAAAAAAAAAAAACAGCTCCAGATGCAACAAATCTGTGTCCAGTCTATGCTATTCAATTTAAGGGCTAAGAAGACAGTAAAACTCACAAAGAACACATATTAACCGCCTGCAGACAAAAACAGAATTCGCAGTATGAAAAAATACAGTTAAACAGTAATGAAATGCAATAAAATTCAGTTAAACAGTAATGAATTGCAGTAAATATCAATGAAATACAATTAAAAAGTAATGAAATGCAGTTAATCAGTACATTGATGTAAAACAGTGCAAATGTGTTAAATTAGCTCGCAACCACAACAGTAAAAAACAGCTCAAATAAAGTAGCAATTCAGTAGAATACTGTCATCAATTTAATAAGGCTACTGGTAAGCAGTAACAAATGCGGAAAGCTACCAACAAGCAGTAACAAATGCAGCAAATTAAATACAGTTGAACACCTAAGTACAAGCAGCAAAGTAGGAAGATCAATATATATATATATATATATATATATATATATATATATATATATATTTTTTTTTTTTTTTAAGTAGAAAGTTAGGAGACAGAAGATAATTCAAGCTTAAGAAGTTAAATGGGTGGGCCTTCACAACTAATCTCACTGTACTCAGTAGAATGACCTGATGCAAAGGGACTGGAAGGAGTGTCCGATATCAAATTAACAATAGAGGTGGGCAACTCAAAAGCCACCAAGCTTTAAGACCACAACAGTTGGAAGAGTGGGTGGGGATACAAGATCAGAAGAGATGTAAGGATTTAATTCAATAAGCCTAAAAAAAAGTTGCTCAGTTTAAACAGATATGCAGCAAATAATGTTTGAGTTAATCAGAAGTGCAGAAAATAGTTGAAAATAAGCACTTATCTTTTGGAGTCTCACAGCAGTTTTTGTAAAACAGCAGAGCAAGGGCAGAAGGCCTAATTCACTGCAGCTTTGAGCAAACAAGCACAAACTGGGTTTCACACTGGCTATTTAAGGCAGATAAACAGGAGACAGCTGAATTATCCAATCACAAAACAGAACCCTGTAGAAGTAACTCTAGCCAGATCAGACCAAACTGAAACCTCCTCCCATGAAGAAACAGCTAGGCTTCTCTAGACAAAAGATTAACTGTATACAAGCTCCCAAGGTCACAAACAATACTAGATTCAGCTCTATGCTAGTGTTTTTCAAGTGCGGCAACAAGTAAAATGAACAGAACAGAGAAACAAAAAGGCGACAAAGATCAGAACAGAGGTAAAGATTGAATTCACATGCACTATTGTCTGTCATGGCTTAGTGGTAATTCACATTGTCTATGGTGTGTAGTGTCCTGGGTTTGAGCCTTGCAGATACTGTTTAAAGGTTGGGAGGGTGGCTTAATGGCTAAGGTGTTTGCCTTACAAACACAAGGTGCAGGGTTTGAGCCTCACAAGGGATAATTAACTAGGCTTAAAATGGCTCACAAGGGCAGCTAGCTTAGTACTAAACAGATATGCAGCAAATACTCCTTTTGTTAATCAGAAGTGCAGAAAACAGTTGAAAGTAAGGACTTATCTTTTGTAGACTCACACCAGTTTTTGGAAAACAGCAGAGCAAGGGCAGAAGGCCAAATTCACTGCAGCTTTGAACAAACTTGTGGCATTTTCTTCAATCCCGCTAACCTACTTTGCTCTGAGGTAACCAGGTTTCCTATCCATGTTGATTCACATGGTCTCCTGGCTGGCAAAGCTGGTGCCAGCCATGAAACCACACTTGTTTATGTTTAAATGGATGCAATGTACGGCATGAATAAGTAATTAGTGCTGCAGCTCATCACATATCATCACACAAAAATGTAAACTCCATCTAGGCTTCTCACGAAGCCTATACAGAGTTTACTGAATACCAGGGCTTGCCTTTTTGTGCTTCCTCAACAAGTAAACTGTGACTTCTTTCATATTTGTCATTCGCGGTATCAAGTCTTCATGTAAATCTATTCCTATTTCCCCATTGTTCTCTCTCTCTCTCTTGCATTTCCTTTATTGATTTATTCAGCTGCACTACTGAGGTCTTTGGATTTTCCTTTTGCTCCATCTTCTAGTCATCATTTTCTTTACAGCTAGACCTTTTATCAATGACATTTCCTGAACTCCCTGCTCCATTTGTGTATTTTCCAAAAAACCCAAAAGTATTCTTTTTCATCCCACTTCTTGCCTTCCTCTCCTATCATACTGATTGTCATTCAGTCTAAATCTTTTTTAAGTTCCTGCAGTCTGGAGCATCTCCAAAAAATATGCTGCCAATCATCCAGTTCACTGTAGTCTTACCTCAAACAATTTCCTATGAGTGTTGTAAATTTTTTTTTTTAACTTGCTAGGGGTAGAGTAACATTTGTATAAGAACTTCCATCAGAAAATTGTAAATTTCCTTGCTATAAGTACGTTCCCTGGTGACATACAAATGTGTTCCTATTGTTTTTCTGAAATGTTACAGTTCAGTTGTGTTTCAAACTTTGTCTTAATCTCATCTACTGCCCAACTCCTCTTCTTCCCTTATTTTGTGGTGTGATGATATTGTCATTTTTTTTTCATTTTTTTCACCTTCTCTAATTTCACTGATCCATTTTATTATTCCTGTCTACTTTCCCATTTTTTTGTTTAATCCAGTGCATTCTCCCTACCTCTTTTTTAAAACATGTACACTCCCCCTTATCATTCTTTGATGTCCTATAAGCCTGTATTGCCTCTTTCCCACCTCATTAATCATTTCTTCCCAATAATGCAGTCATATTTTCTTTCCTCTCCACATCAAACCCCATGCTTCACTTCCTATCAGTAAGAGGTCTTACCTCCATCCCTCCATGTTTCCACTTTCTAATATGTTCCTCATTTCCTTTTATTATATCTCTTTAATTGATTGTTCCAGTACCTCTGAGTCAGACTCCCCAGATGGTCCTAGTTTATTGTTTCTACTTACCCAGTTATTTATTTGCCTCACAATTAGTATCTAAATCATATCACGCCCTATGTCTTGGCACCTCTCTAAAATATTAGTGGTGTTGCATTCTCATACTTTTCTAAATCCCAGGTGGCTGGCCTCCCTTTTCCCTTAGGAAAAGTTATTTTTCCCATAACAATCACAGATGGCATTTTTCCCAGAAGAAATTCCTCCTTCAATTTGTAACCCTAATTATCTTGACTTTAGCTGGGGAGATCTAAAAGGATTGTGCTAAATAAAAAATATTGTGTTAAACATGCCACCATAATACTTGTATTTTATTATCCATGCTCTGCTCATTTTAATTGTTTTGAGTTTTGTAAATTCAGTTTTCTCTTAGACATTATTCTTTGGTAAAATTGTTAACTGGACACATTATATGAATGTGATGTTCATGTTTCCAAATATTTAATCCTTTATAGACTGTCAAAACCGTGATATCTCCTTAGTACAGCATCTTTATCCTGCATATTTAACATTTTTGCCTCTATTTTATTTATATTTATTTGATATCCTGACAGTGCCCCATATCTACGTAGTATCTGTAATACCTTGGCCAGATCCCAGTTTGGCTCCGTCAGTGAAATAATAATGTTCATAGGTGTATACTAGGCTAACTAACATCTAGCCCCTTAAAAAGCCTAGCCATGCAACATGAATGTGACCCACAAAATTGATTTAAATAGGTGGTGATTTGTTGACTGCATGTGTCCATCAGAGGCATTGGAGTCAGACCAAGGTGAATTTCTGATTACCCATCCATTGGTCCAAGCTGGTCTTTAAAAGGGTTAGGGAGGAACTCTGCTTCACATGGCTGAGGAGCCTGTTCATTAGAATGAGAGTTCTCTGCAAAACATATCGGTCTCTCCAACACGAAGTGCCCTGTATGCCAGGTAAAGATTACCTCTCAGAACTCTGTATGATACCTAGTAAAGAGATAGGGCTTTGAGGCAATCAGCATAGGACACTGTGTTTATGCTCTGTACTCTTTTTGTAAGGAACCTTTGTGGACATTCCAGTTGCTCTATGTGTCTGGTCAGGTACATACCGAAGGGGGCATTACACTCAATGATGGGTCTGATGAGGGCTGAGTACAATGGCGTGATGACTTCTCTGGACCTAGATGCCATGACCTTGTTTATAAGTCAAGCAACATAGAAGGATTTTCTTAATACCTTGGCCATATGCTGGTGGAAGGCTATGTTACTATCTAACAAGGAGAAGAGAACGAAAACGGAGCAAACACCCTCTGAGAAGTCAAAAATCAATAATGGAAGGAGAATATCAAAACTCAGAGGGTGAACCAGGCTGCAGCATCAAACAGCACAAGCAAGTAGTCGGTGTAGATGTTACTACATAAAACACTTGTGTAAAGTCTCTCCACCAATAAACCACTCACGAGAAGCAAGTATCGTGAAGAACGATCTTTATTGAGTAAGCGCTTTCACCATATTCGGCTTCATCAGACTCAACTACAAAATTTAAAACACATACTATATACTAAAACCTATAGAAAAGGCGGGAAAAATACCAATTAAGAACACATAATTAATTATAGGCTCCATAAATATTCATAGGGTCCTAGAGACAGTAGAATACTCTAAAGCCTCAACAACTGTTATTGTGCATTCCAAATGAAAATATTATAACACAATAAAATACAAGGTCAATACACTTGATACAAACATAAAAATGAATTAAAAAATACAATAATGTATAAAAATGCAGTGATATATGGATATTCACAAGGTCTTAAAGCCAATAAAGTACTCCAAAGCTTCAACGACTGTCATTGTGCAGTCCATTAAAGAAAATTACAATACTAAAAAATACAAAGTGCATACCCTTCACATAAGCATAAAAAATGCAATAATATGTAAATGAATTGTCCTTAATCCTGTCATTCATTAAGATACCTTCAGTCTTCTCATTTTTAAAAAGGGTCTAACAGATACCTTAGCGTTAAGCCCTGGTGGTACATCGGATCTAAGCTTAAAAATCCACATATTTTCCCTATTCTCTGTATGTGTTCTAATGTCACCACCCCTTAGATTGGCTCTGATATGTTCAACTATTCTAAAGCTAAAGTTATGTTGAGATCCCATCTCAGACACATGTTTGGCTAGCGCATTGTTGACATGCCCCATCCTGATACTATATAAATGTTCACGTATACGGTCTTTAAATGACCGGTTGGTCTTACCTATATAGAAGGATGGACAGGTTGATACAAGAGCAATTTTAGTACTGTTTATATGTTCCCCAATATATTTGGCCTTGTCCAGATTTATTGCATTAACAGGTTGAGAGGTACATGCAAATAAATTGCTTTATAGAATTAGGCATAGCCAAACCTCTGAACTGTCCCTGATTTTGGCTTAAGATGTTGCTCTTCCCCTAATGATCCCTCCGCAAAATAGCAATTTTGGAAGAAAACATGGAGGGTTTATAATTAAGAAATAACTGTAATAATCAGATTACTTTTATTTCAGAAATGCATGTAGATTATTTTATTTTGTCAGCTGCTCAAGTTAGCAGTACTAATATTAAAGTGTCCCTTCTTTGACAGGTTCCCAGCTGTATTGTGTTGCTATTTTATATTTTTACATCACATTTTTGGTCCATTTTTCATAAAATTGGGTTTTTTTGGAAAATTAGTGACAAATAATTAAAGACTGAAGTTAGAAAATAATGACAGACATTTGAGTTTCAGATTTCATACCATTCAGAAAATTCATACTAATGCAAGACCTCTATTAGCTTTCTAAGTTTATAAGAGCAATATTTTAAAAAATGTCCTTATTTTTGAGACTTTGTCCCATTTCTTTGGATGACTTTGTCCAGACTTCTTGCTCTGAGGTTGAGAGGTATGACAAATGTGTCAGGGCCATCACAAGTCAGCAGAGACATTTCAAACTGTGACATACTTGTTACACCCCACTCCCCCATGTAGTGACTCTGCATGTGTCGAAGCAAGGCAAGGAGTAGTTATGCAGTGTAAATGTGCAGGGAATCCCACCCATCCAAGGTAGACACAAGTACTGGAGTGGCTTTTCATCTGTCATTGATTTTTACAGAATGGTCTGGTTTCTGTCATATTTTTGTACTGTTGATTTATGCTTATTACTCAAAGTGCCTGTTGCTCTGTGTTTAAGTAGCAATACTTTAATGACCATCAGGTAAGCTTGGCTGAGATTGCAAGATGCAAGTAAGCTTTAATAAGCATACTGTTAAAGAATTGCCAACATTGAAAGCCTTTCTGTTGCCATGTAGAGAATACTTAACTAGATAATGTATAAGCCTTGGGTATTGAAATGCATATGCCAGTATTTGTAATAAAGGACAGAATTACATTATTTTAAGAGTCTCATTACACTTGGAGACTTCCAGTCATCTCTGCAGGCTTTACCCGTAAACCGAATGCCAATCGCATGGTCCATAACCTGTACAGTAATCCTTTTAAGCAATGTATCTTGAGCTTATTTCTTGTTTGCTTTTCATTTTTTACTTTTATCATGTTTTCCCCATGAAACAAGTAGATGTCAGGCAGCAGGTCTTTTTTTGGATAAGGAACATTTTTACAAGTGGGGGGCATCAGAGATTTCTACTTTCAGCATGTTACTTGTTACTTTAATAAAGCTGAATATAAATTATAATTAGAACTGCAGTGCAAGAAGTGGTTTGAGTTGAGTGCTGCTTGTTTTTCTTATACTTGATTTTGACTGGCATGCCATTGATGGATTTAAAAAAAAGTAATTTATTTTTTCATACCTCACAACTTTTTTTGTTTCCATCTAGATATTAAGCTGTCATGCAGCCAATGCCTTGAAATATTTTTATTCTTCTACACTTCATTTTGTCTTAATTGGACTCTCATAATGATGGTTTGGCACCCAGTGCAGTATATTTAGCTTTTGTGGTTTGCTATTACAGGTGTGTGTGTGGTAGGGAATACCTCAGGCTTGAACCCTGTACCTTGTATGCAGGTGTTAAAGACCTGAATTCCTTACCCACCACCATTTGTAAAAAACACTGCAGATTTTTGCCACATATTTGATCTGATCTGTTCCTCATAATATCTGTGGTTTGTCAATGCTGCAATGCTTGATATTTGATGGTGCAGTGGTAGCATTGTTGCCTCACAACTGCAGGTTCTCAGGTTTGCTTCTTGGCTGGGGTGCCTTCTTTGTGGGGTCTTTATATTCTCCCTGTGTTTGTGTGGGTTTGCTTTTGTGTCCTCCCATGTTACAAAGACATGTCTGCATTATTTCTTCCTGGGCCTCTGCTGAAATTTTTTTTTGTTCCAAGTCAGACTGTCCTGATTAACAAATGTTAAATAAAATTGACAGGCATTTGAATTTCAGACTTCAGCTTTCTGGATGTTTAAGTCCTTGCATATTTGATGATGCAGTGGTAGTATTGTTGCCTCGCAGCTATAGGTTTTCTGGTTTGATTCTTGGCTGGTGTGCCTTCTGTGTGTAGTCTGCATCTCCTACCTGTGTTTGTGTGGATTTGCTCTGGTGCCCTGTCATTTTACAAAGACGTGTCTGCAGTATTTCTCCCTGGGTCTCTGCTGAAAATTGTTTTTGTTCTGTCAGCAGTAAAATTGACAGGCATTTGAATTTCAGACTTCATGTTCTTCAGAAAATACATAGTAACACAACCTTTTATTCTAGCAATTTTCTAAGTTTATAAGATGAATATTTGAAATTTGTCCCTATTTTTGGGACTGTATTCCCCCATTATTGGCTTTGTCCAGGTTTTTTTGTGCTAAGGTCGACAGCTATGGCAAGAACTGAATTCACTGAATGTTTGTGGGCTGTATTCCCTCATTACTGGGTTTGTCCAGGTGTTTTGTACTAAGAGGTTGACAGCTCTGGTGGGAACTGAATTCACTAAATGATAGCCATTTAAGTTTCAGTCTTCCTCTTTTACAAAGCAGCTGATTTGGCAGAGTGGTATGTTGCTCTGACTGTTTTGCACAAGGAGCTTGGCAGTAAAATGTATGGTTCTAGCAACTTTCCAAGATTATACAAGCAATGTTTGTCTCCCTGGTTTTTGGGCTTTTGACCCCACCCCCAATAAATTTTTGCTTTTTCCAGTTTTCTTGTGCTGCGAAGTTAAGTATTGAGTAGATTTTACAAGGAGCTGAGAGCTGCAGGGGAACAGATGTTTAATGTTGCTTAAGTGAAGTTGGTTTGCCTTGTTAATAGCACAACAGGTTGTATACTTGCTTTTGATGCAGAAGGCTGTGGGTTCTACTCCCACAAGGGGTGGATGCTGCCATACTGAGAATGTTCTCCTTGGTGAAGATGCTAACTATGAGTCCGTTATCAGTTTGCCATCCATTTCCTCTTGCAATATTACTAGCTTATCATTTTTTAAATGTAATATAGGCAGTTTATTCCTGAGGGGCAACAGACACTTTATTTTTCGATGAAACCATGAAATATAAAGGTGTTTGCTAGCAGCAATCTCTTCATTAGTTACAGATTTCTTTAATGTGGAATTATTTAGATGACTTTTACTTCTTCTTCAGAGATAGTGCATATTTACTGATAATGGACTGTAGAATTGTACATATTTACTGATAATGGACTGTAGAATTGTGCATATTTACTGATAATGGTGGACTGTAGAATTGTGCATATTTACTGATAATGGTGGACTGTAGAATTGTGCATATTTACTGATAATGGTGGACTGTAGAATTGTGCATATTTACTGATAATGGTGGACTATAGAATTGTGCATATTTACTAATAATGGTGGACTGTGGAAGTCTGAGTAGACTTTTATGATAAATGTTCTGAACTGGGCAGTTTTGCCATTATGGGTGCATGCGTTTTGTTTCATTGCTTACTGGAAAAATGCTCAAAACAAATTTAAAACGCCCTCTAACAACTGTAATATATTGTACAAGGAATATAATTTAGTACAATGAGGAAGGTGTATCAAAGAGCACATGTATGTTTCATATGCAAGGGGCCTATGATTTGAAAACAGCCCAAAATGAATCTGTATCTGCCACTGGCAAAATGTATTTTCTTTGAATGTGGGTTTCAATGCTGTTTCAATGAATGTGAGTTTCAAGGGCAGAGAAGTTTTAATGCTAAGTTTTCATTGTGAGACTGCATTGCTTTGTTTAGTAGATGACTTAGTGTTTGTGCTGTAAAATACAAAATAAAACTTTCAAATGAAGTCCAACTCATCATAGAAGTAAAGCAGTATGCACATTAGTGTTTATGGTAAATGGAGTGAAATAGCCAAGTAATAGTTCATTGGAATGGTTGCAGAGGCTCCATTCGACCATGATTTTGTCAGGGGGGAAGGGCAGCAAACTCAGACAGTCCCAGCTGAACTATACCTCCCAACTGTCCAGATTTTAAAAGAATGAATAGATTTTTGCTTCTTATTTTTGGTTTATTCTTCATAAAATTTGTAGTTTTCTGGCAAATCATTTAGAAATTAAGTCACTAAATAATGATACACTGAGTTTCAGACTTCATAACCTTCAGAAAAATGCATGCTAAAGTAAGAACTGTTATACTATCAACTGTCTCAATTTATACAAGAGCAATTTTTAGTACTGTTTATATGTTCCCCCAATATATTTGGCCTTGTTCAGATTTACTGCATTAACAGGTTGAGAGGTACATGCAAATAAATTGCTTTATAGAATTAGGCATAGCCAACCTCTCAACTGTCCCCGATTTTGGCTCAAAATGTTGCTCTTCCCCCTAATAATCCCTCCGCAAAATAGCAATTTTGGAAGAAAACATGGAGTGTTTACAATTAAGAAATAACTGTAATAATCAGAGTTATAGATTACTTGAAATGCATGTAGATTATTTTATTTTGTCAGCTGCTCAAGTTAGCAGTACTAATATTAAAGCGTCCCTTCTTTGACATGTTCCCAGCAGTATTGTGTGGATATTTTATATTTTTGCATCACAGTTGGTCCATTTTTCATAAAATTGTGTTTTCTGGCAAATTAGTGACAAATCACTAAAGACTGAAGTTAGAAAATAATGACAGACATTTGAGTTTCAGATTTTATGCCCTTCAGAAAAGTCATTCTAATGCAAGACCTATTCTATTATCTTTCTAAGCTTATTAGAGCAATATTTAAAAATTGTCCTTATTTTTGGGCCTTTGTCCCACTTCTGTGTATGGCTTTGTCCAGATTTCTTGCTCTGAGGTTGAGAGGTATGACAAATGTGTCAGGGCCATCACAGTGAGCCAGAGATATTTCAAATTGTGACATACTTGTTGCACCCCACTCCACCATGTAGTGACTCTGGATGTGTCCATGCAAGGCAAGGAGTAGTTATGCAGTGTAAATGTGCAGTGTGTGTCCCCCATCCAAGGTAGACACAAGTACTACAGTGGCTTT
This sequence comes from Protopterus annectens, assembly GCF_019279795.1. Taxonomy (NCBI): domain Eukaryota; kingdom Metazoa; phylum Chordata; order Ceratodontiformes; family Protopteridae; genus Protopterus; species Protopterus annectens. The sequence goes on along the minus strand of NC_056729.1, from coordinate 1,855,799,740 downwards.
TCATCTGTCCTTGATTTTGCAGAACGGTCTGGTTTCTGTCATATTTTTGTACTATTACTCAAAGTGCCTGTTGCTCTGTGTTTAAGTAGCAATGCTTTAATGACCATAAGGTAAGCTTGTCTGAGATCGTAAGATGCAAGTAAGCTTTAATAAGCATACTGTTAAAGAATTGCCAACATTGAAAGCCTTTTTGTTGTTGCCAAGCAGAGAATACTTGACTAGATAATGTATAAGCCTTGGGTATTAAAGGACAGGATTCCATTATTTTAAAAAGCTCATTACACTTGTTGGAAACTTCCAGTCATCTCTACAGACTTTACCCGTAAACTAAACAGAATGCCAATCATGTGTGGTCCATAACCTGTACAGTAATCCTTTAAGCAATGTATCTTGAGCTTGTTTCTTGTTTGCTTTTCATTTTTTACTTTCATGTTTTCCCCATGAAACCAGTAGATAGTTGTCAGGCAGCAGGTCTTTTTTGGATAAGAAACATTTTTACAAGTGGGGCCATCACAGAGATTTCTACTTTCAACATGTTACTTGGTACTTTAATAAAGCTGAATATAAATTATAATTAGAACTGCAGTGCAAGGAGAAGTGGTTTGAGTTGAGTGCTTCTGGTTTTTCTTGTTCTTGATTTTGACTGGCATTCCAGTAATGTATTTAAAAAGTAATTTATTTTTTCATGCCTCACAACCTTTTGTTTCCATCTAGATATTAAGTAAGCTGTCATGCAGCCAATGCATTGAAATATTTTTATTCTTCTACACTTAATTTTGTCTTGATTGGACTCTCATAATGATGGTTTGCCACCCAGGGCAGCGTATTTAATTAAAGTTAGTTTTGGTGGTTTTAAGCATAACTCCTCCCCTTTCTAGTTGGCCACACCCCTTCCCCTTGACCCCACCCATTCAGCTGTCTCCTGCAGACCCCCTTTGATTTGAAGTCACCAGCCGCCACTGGTTGTGTTTCAAACTTTGTCTTAATCTCATCTACTGCCCAACCCCTCTTCTTCCCTTATTTTGTGGTGTGATGATATTGTCATTTTTTTCATTTTTTTTCACCTTCTCTAATTTCACTGATCCATTTTATTATTCCTGTCTACTTTTCCATTTTTTGTTTAATCCAGTGCATTCTCCCTACCTCTTTTTTAAAACATATATACTCCCCCTTATCATTCTTTGACGTCCTATAAACCCGTATTGCCTCTTTCCCCCTCATTAATCATTTCTTCCCAATAATGCAGTCATATTTTCTTTCCTCTCCACATCAAACCCCATGCTTCACTTCCTATCAATAGGAGGTCTTACCTCCATCCCTCCATGTTTCCACTTTCTAATACGTTCCTCATTTCCTTTTATTATATCTCTGTAATCGATTGTTCCAGTACCTCTGAGTCAGACTCCCCAGATGGTCCTAGTTTATTGTTTCTACTTACCCAGTTATTTATTTGCCTCACAATTAGTATCTAAATCATATCACGCCCTATGTCTTGGCACCTCTCTAAAATATTAGTGGTGTTGCATTCTCATACTTTTCTAAATCCCAAGTTGCTGGCCTCCCTTTTCCCTTAGGAAAAGTTATTTTTCCCATAACAATCACAGATAGCATTTTTCCCAGAAGAAATTCCTCCTTCAATTTGTAACCCTAATTATCTTGACTTTAGCTGGGGAGATCTAAAAGGATTGTGCTAAATAAAAAATATTGTGTTAAACATGCCACCATAATACTTGTATTTTCTTATCCATGCTCTGCTCATTTTAATTGTTTTGAGTTTTGTAAATTCAGTTTTCTCTTATACATTATTCTTTGGTAAAATTGTTAACTGGACACCTTATATGAATGTGATGTTCATGTTTCCAAATATTTAATCCTTTATAGACTGTCAAAACCGTGATATCTCCTTAGTACAGCATCTTTATCCTGCATATTTAACATTTTTGCCTATATTTTATTTATATTTATTTGATATCCTGACAGTGCCCCATATCTACATAGTATCTGTAATACCTTGGCCAGATCCCAGTTTGGCTCCGTCAGTGAAATAATAATGTTCATAGGTGTATACTAGGCTAACTAACATCTAGCCCCTTAAAAAGCCTAGCCATGCAACGTGAATGTGACCCACAAAATTGATTTAAATAGGTGGTGATTTGTTGACTGCATGTGTCCATCAGAGGCATTGGAGTCAGACCAAGGTGAATTTCTGATTACCCATCCATTGGTCCAAGCTGGTCTTTAAAAGGGTTAGGGTGGAACTCTGCTTCACATGGCTGAGGAGCCTGTTCATTAGAATGAGAGTTCTCTGCAAAACATATCGGTCTCTCCAACATGATGTGCCCTGTATGCCAGGTAAAGATTACCTCTCAGAACTCTGTATGATACCTAGTAAAGAGATAGGGCTTTGAGGCAATCAGCATAGGACACTGTGTTTATGCTCTGTACTCTTTTTGTAAGGAACCTTTGTGGACATTCCAGTTGCTCTATGTGTCTGGTCAGGTACATACCAAAGGGGGCATTATACTCAATGATGGGTCTGATGAGGGCTGAGTACAATGGCGTGATGACTTCTCTGGACCTAGATGCCATGACCTTGTTTATAAGTCATGCAACATAGAAGGATTTTCTTAATACCTTGGCCATATGCTGGTGGAAGGCTAGGTTACTATCTACATGACCAGTGAATCAACTTTTAATGGGTGCTTTATTGATGACATAGTTATCCAGAGTGGTAGACTTTACAAAAAGTGCTATAATGCATTGCTTGCTACTGTGTTAAAACTGGCTTTGGAATCAAGCTTTTGTCTGTATGAGACCTTCCTGAAGGGTGTTTTCATATTGGAGGAATTCAATAACTGCTCCCAGTTTGCAATCAGTTAAGAACTTAGTCAGCCAATAACCTTTGACATTAGCTTTGACATCCAAGAAATATATGCCAAAGAAGACTGGGCCCGGCATCTAGCCTTAGGGGACACCACTGGTCACCATCCTCTTTGTGGAGGTGGCCACACAGATTCTATCCTCCTAGGTCCTATCAGTGAGCTAGATAGCTAGCCAGAGTGTTATAAAGGGGTGTATACCTAGTTACATAAATTTGTTGACAATGACTGTGGCATTGCAATAAATGCTTTAGCCAGATCTAGGTAGGCTGTATGCACCATTTTCCCCTCATCAATTGCCTTAGTGACCTTTTCAAAGAAGTCCACCAGATTCAGTAAGCATGACCTTCCTTTGACAAAGCCAAACTGGGATGGATCCAGTGTCTGAAGGTCACAATCTTAACTTCTGCAGTAAACATAACTCATATTTTAATTGGATAAATCATTTTAAATTTCAGGCCTTTAACCTTACATCCTGATTTGCTGTGGTATGAATGGTCTTCTTTTGTGGGTTAGAGATGTATAGTCCATATCCACAAAGACACTCAAGTCACCACAGACAATTGTGTTTCCATTTCCGCAAGAGTGAAATCACTTTTTCCTTTTGCTGATGAGTAACAAATGAAACAATAACTTGCCAGGAATTTCTGATTATGCCTCTGAGGAGCCCATGCTGTCTGTTCAGTACTGCCTCTCAGTAGAAAAATCCCTGTCAATGAGCTGAGTCCAGTCTACTATTTTAGTAGACATGAATTCTAAGCAATTTCTGCCCTCCCGGTTCTGCAGGAGTACTGATGGACTGAAGGTGTTCCTTCTTGATTGATCCTCCTAGTCTCTCATTATAGCATCCAGTAAATGTACTTTTGCCTCAGTCACTGCTATACTTGCCTTCAATACCTCATAGTCATTTATAAAAGCTTTAATGATGTCTAAATATTCATTTACCACTTATAATACCTCTTTTAGTGGTGCATCATTTTCCTTAGTATAGTTTTCCGTCTTTGCATTCAGCTTCTGTATCTCCTTAAAAAGATAAGGAAGGTTACCACCTGTTTTTTTCTCCATGCACACATTGCTATCGGGTAGAACTGGCTTTTCCCTGTCTTTCCCACCCTTTTCTAAATCTAGTGTTTTCTTTATTTAAGTCAGATTCCTTGCCTTCTGCTTTCTCACATATGTCTCAGAAACTATAGTGCTCTGTAAGATCTATTGTAGTTTCTTAGAATCCCCTTGCAAGTGCACTTTAAATCAGTTTCAGGCTTTTGCCAATGGTGCTTGGTCTCCCCATATCTTCACTTTCCAAACCATCCTTGAATATTTTTTTAACCAGTTTTGATATTTAGAAATTACTCCTGAATATGAGCCTTTGATGCACCTCATTACACTTAGCTATGCCTACAAATCTTGAGCACAATAGTTGAGAAGTAACTGGCAGTGAAGAATACCTCTGAATCCATTCTTCTCAACTGTCCCTGAATTTGCAAAACATCTCTGATTTTGCTTTATATTTTGCCTCATCCCTGATTTTCTGTTAAACTGGTGATGGTTGCAGAGAAGTCAATATTGACAGACATTAGACCTTTGTACTTCTTATTGTTCAGAAAATGCATGTTCATACAAAACCATTTGTTGTTTTTAACTTTTAAGTGAATTAGAGTGAACTAGAACAGTATTTAAATTGTCCCTGATGTTGTATCCCCATTATTGATGGCTATGCCCAGAGAAGATTTGAGGGTATGCAGTGAACCTTCCACATTTCCAAATTCCAAATAAGTAGATAAGAATATAAGAATATAAGAATATATATATATATATATATATATATATATACATAGAGAGAGAGAGACATATATACATATCTGTATGTAGGTTTACTATAAAAAATGTTGCGGTGACTTACCTCGACTATGCAAATCCATGATCTGGAACAATGAAAAAACATCCAGCCGACTGCTCAGAATGTTGATTCTTTCGAAGGAAAGAATCGACATCAACCGCTCACCATCCAGAAAAAAACATACACTACAATGCAGAGAATTTCCTAGTGTTTTGCAGGGGGCAAGCAACCCTGCAGCCCCAAAACCCCCAGCTACTTATATATTCTAACTCCAAGATCGCACTGCAATGAGGAAAAGGGCAATTTTCCCAATCCCCAATGTGGTGTGATCAACTTCAAAACAATGATGCTCAAAACTGCAAACACAAGCTACGTATCAATGTCTCAAAGTCAACAGGAATTGTGTTTCCAGTTTTGCCTCATTGATACTCCATGTTTAACCATCCCACAGTCAAGGTAAGTCACCTAGACATTTTGATAGTAAACCGTGTGTGTGTGTGTGTGTGTGTGTGTGAGAGTGTGTGTATAATATATATATATATATATATATATATATATGTGTGTGTAAAAAAAAATATATATATAGATATATATATATATATATATATATATATATATATATATATATATATATGTGTATATATGTATGTGGGTCTTGAATGCATCAAAAGCCCACAATATTGAAGACGAAATCATCAAGATGAAAGCATCGAAACCTCAGTTCAGTAAATGACTGGATCAGCAAATTCATTCTAATGGTAAGTAATCTGTTGGCCAACAAGGTGGACTTTGCCCTTTTCCCAACTGTAGTGTGATATTGGGAGGGTGGGGGTAGCAGCACTCCACATTGGGGGGTATGAGGGATTTTGTCCCCTACCTGGGTGGTTTGGGGATGGTATGATTTCATTTTTGCTAGTTGTGGTATTAGTGGTTACTTACCTGGGAATGGATTTGACGATCTAGTTGTTCACTGAAGTGAGGTTTCGATGCTTTTGTCTCAACAACTTGGTCTTCAATATTGTGAGCTGTTGATGTTTTCAAGACCTATATGTATATATATATCTATATATATATATATATATATATATATATATATATATATATATAGATTCATTCATTCATTCATAGATTCTATAGATATATATATATATATATATATATATATATATATATATATATATATATATATATATATATATATAGATTCATTCATTCATAGATTCAGAGATTCATTGCTCTGACAATGTGTGTACTGTTAGCACTGCCTGCAGTTTTAGCTTGCCTGCTACCAGTATTCAGTACAAAATACATGCATCTGACTAGGAAAGTCAGTCCACAGCTGTAACATTCCTGACACTCTCAGGTCAAATTATTCCTTGGAGCTTATCTAAAAAGCACTGCATATAGTAGCTAAGGGCAAGCAATTGCAGGTGCTTAGACTGTGCAGCAACAGGACATGGGTGAACTACTTATGTGCTGTTAGTATGATCAGAAAAAAATGTAAAGTTTGAATTTTTTTTATTGGGGCCATGTACTGGAGTACAATATTTCACAGCTAGAACACATGTTCCAGTGTGGTAAAACCTATGCTTAATGAAATCATACAGAATGAGTAGTAGACTTCTCAGTAAAGGATAAGGGGTTGTGTGGATGTAAGCCATAGAATATTGGTAGATCTTGTGGTGAGTACATTAAAAAAAGAGGCTGGATTCAAGAGTAAGGAAGACATTATAAGGCCATCCTTAGTATTACCAGTGGGTGTGGATAAGCTGTTAGACAAGTTGGACCAGAGGAGAAATAGCTTACTAGTAAATAAATAAATAAATAAAGACATAAATAAATAAATAAATAAATAAATAAATAAAGACATAAAGACATAAATAAACAAATAAATAAATGCTGTGCTAACTGGATCATACAATAACCATCTCTCTACAAAGCCTCATCATCTTCTTTCGCTGTTCCCATTAGAGGTCGCCACAGCAGATCATCGGTTTCCATTTCTTCCTGTCCTCTGCATCTTGCTCTGTCACACCAACCACCCGCATGTCCTCTGTCACCACATCCATAAACCTTATCTTAGGCCTTCCTCTTTTCCTGTTACCTGGTAGCTTCATCCTTAGCATCTTTTTCCCAATATACTAAGCATCCCTCCTCAGCACATGTCCAAACCAACGTAATCTTGCCTCTCTGGCTTTGTCTCCAAACCTTCCAACCTGGGCTGACCCTCTAATATACTTATTCCTAATCCTGTCCACCCTCATCACACCCAATGCAAATCTTAACATCTTCAACTCTGCCACAACCGGCTCTAACTCCTGCCTTTTTGTCAGTGCCACTGTGTCCGTCCCATATAACATAGCTGGTCTCACTACCCTCTTGTAGACCTTCCCTTTCACTCTTACTGGTACTCATCTATCACAAATAACTCCTGACACTCTTCTCCACCCAGTCCATCCTGCCTGTACTCTCTTCTTCACCTCTGTTCCACACTCACCATTACTCTGAACCATTGATCCCAAGTGTTTAAACTCATCCACCTTCGCCACCTCTACTCCTTGCATCCTCACCATTCCTCTATCCTCCCTCTTATTCACACACATATATTCTGTCTTAGTCCTGCTGACCTTAATTCCTCTTCTCTCTAGAGCATATCTCCACCTCTCCAGGGTCTCATCCACCTGTTCCCTACTCTTACTACAGATCACAATGTTATCCGTAAACATTTCTCTCCAAAGCCTACATATGCATATATGAAGTGGATCTTTGAAGACACAAAAGATATAAAGAAAATAAAAATGAATAATAAAAAAATATATTGGCAAGATTTACATGAATGTTTTTGGGCTATGATATGACTTGTTTGCTTTTAGATTTGCATATACCTCTATCTTTTTAGAAGATTGACTTTTAGGTTAAACAGAGCTGAAATACACCACTACATTGAAGCAAAGGGCAGATTTGAAACTCTGCTGTCTAAAAAAAAAAATACAGGTTTAGTATCTGGAGAGCCAAACCCAATTACAATACAGTACATAATCTTCTCATTGTAGTTTCATTGCTGTAGTATTTCTTTTCAAGGACACCATTTCATTTTTAACTCACATTTAAACATTATTGATATGGTGATCAGTAGAAATTTTTAATCTGTCCTAGCGATGCATACCTCAGAATAAAATGCATATTGAAATGCAATTATAGTTAAAAAGTATGGGGGATAGTCATAGTCCCACAGTTTGCATATGCACTAGGGTAATTGTTGAAGAACATAGGTGTGCTTTTATGGAAATGTTCTAAGCTTTAATGAATGATGCAGACTATGGAAGAAGCACCCACAGCATTTTTGGATGTCTGCACCATAGTAAAATATGGTTTTGAAGTGAATGCAAGTCTCCACAAGCCAGCATTTACCTCTAGCAATTATTTGAAGATATTGGTGCCAGTGCAGCTGTATAGAAGAAGAGTTAAGAGTTAAAAAAATGGTTTTATTTATTGAATGTAATAATGTTGTTATGGGGACATTCTGACTGGCTTTTTATAAGGCTAAAAAGGAGAAGATAAAAAGCTGGAAATGAGAGGAGGAGAGAAGTCAAGGGACATACAGAAGGAAGACATGAAGATGGTTGTGCTGGAGAAGATGGAAAAGGTGGAGCACTATATATATTCAGGGGATAAATGTCCTTATTTTATTCAAACATTTTTATATAAGAGGGTAGTTGGGGAAGGAGGAAGGGAAGAGGGTGAAGGCTTAGGTAAGAGTTAAGGAATGGATGCCACATAAAAGACAAACAAGATAGACAGGAACACTACAACGGCCTCACATTGGTGGTGGACACAAGAAATACAGATGGCAGACAGACACAAAAGAGGGAGGGTGAGGAGTTGTGCAGCACAGGTCGCACTTTGGTTCAGGAGACTTTAAATATCCATCATCTCTGGTGGACTTTCAGAGGTATCCTTGAAGGCCTGTGGGTTGGAGTTTCATGATGTGGTGGATGGAACCAAATGAATCAGCAAGTCTTCTACCAGCTGGAGGAGATTTCTATCTGTTGAACATGCCTGTCAACCACCCACTCAATGTTGACAATGTCCTGAAGCTCATGATCTTAGTGGCTTTCCAGGCTGACATGTACAGGGGTCTCAAGGGGTGAAGAAACTGCCCCAACCTCATAAAGACATCCTTGGACAGGAAGCGGGATATGCTGGAAGCTATCTGACTAGGGTACACATTACTGTGTTATCCCTGGGAAGTCTGGAAGATTGGACCTATGGAAAAAAGAACATAAATGGAGAGGGGAAAAAAAAATATATATATATATATATAAAGAAAAAAGAGAGGAAACATGGAGAAAAGAATGAGTTGTTACTTGTTCTCTAAATATACCATTTTATTGACAAAAATAACTATTTATAGCTTTTTTTTTTTTTTGCAAACTGTTGCAAATTACATTGTTTACTATTAACTGCATTGTTGCATAGCATCCTTATGGTACAATTAATTAAGTACTTCTTTACTGAATACAACTTATAATAAAGACTGCTGTAATGATGCAGCAGAATATCTCACTCAGTTCTGTTTTTTTTCCCTTTAATTTTTACTTATCCTGTTATGGAACAAATACTATGTGAATGTTTCTATTACTTTTATAACAATATATCTTATGGATTATTACTCTTATGTGCCTTCTGATAGACTCTTTAACCTCAACTGTACCTGGCTGTTGTTATATTCCTGCTCCTAATCAGCTGAGAAATGAAAACTTTTTTTTTCTTTCTTATATTTTTTCTAGCAGATCTGACATCCTGAATGCCTAATCTAACTAAGTAGTACAGCAGGCCTTACTGGACTATTGTAGACTGTAAATGGTAATGACTATTGTGTTTATTCCCAGACAATATTTCCTTTCCTTTCCTGTCCTCTCCTCTCCTAATGGATGGTGTTAACCTACAAAAACATGTTACAGGCTGTACTCAAATTCCACAGCTGATATGTTAATAAGTGCCACAGTTTCTCATAAGGAATTGGGGTAGGTTTAGCTATAGATGCATTAATCATAATGGCAACCTTACGTACCAGTTAGTCAATTTCAGGAAGCAAGGGTACATTCCTGCAAGGGCTGATAACTTTACCAATAAGTTAAAACTGAGCAGTCTAATCTGCAGAATACATTACAATGTTTACTTGTGCTTTTTGTTTACTTGCGTTTATGTTAATAATACAAAAATACAACTTTTCTTTCAGGTAACAGTGGACTCATCATAATTTTTCAAGTGGAACTGCACCTATTCATATTGCAATAGACCTTCCTTTGAATTAGTGGCTGCAGTCCTGCCAGAACAACTTCTGCACAAGTTTATATGAGCAGCTTATTTAAATGTGCTTCATATATCATCTTCAGCATTGCTCTTTATGCCTTTACCAATGACCCTACAGCTTATAGCGAGCAGGCATCTGACTGGAGCTGTGCTGCTACTAAAGAAAGCACAGAAAGCAATCAAGTAATGTATTATTTACAATGACAATAGGCCTTGCACTACACAGCACAGCCCACAAGTAACACTGCATGCATCAAGTATTACCTCTGTGATTTTTTATTACTGTGCCTACTAGTTGAATATCAAGGTCCATAACTGTGGACTAGACCCTGCCATTTTGTCTGCGCAAATATGTGCCATGAAGAAGCCTGCTGCATGGGGTCCTGTGCTACTGTTAAGGCTGGCCACCGTCAATGTCATCACTGGTTGAAGGAATAATAGCAGGAACTGCACTGCCACGATGGGGAAGTTGTGCACAGGACAGATGCATAATCATGTTATGTAGAATGTAACATATGGTAAACATCCTGCATGCAGCAATAATGTTTTATTTAGGGATTCCTGGACTTGTTCGGGCAATGGAAGTGAACCATAGCTCTCAACTGTACAGATTTTAGCTGAATGTCCAGATTTTTGCCTTATATTTTTGGTCCATTTTTCATAAAATTGTGCCTTTCTGGCAAATTAGTGGCAAATCATTAAAGACTGAAGTTAGAAAATAATGACAGACATTTGAGTTTTAGACTTCATACCCTTCAGAAAATTCATGCTAATGCAAAACCTGTTATTCTATCAACGTTCTAATTTGAAAGAGCAATATTTCAAAATTGTCCCTTTTTGTACCACTTTTTATGGCTTTGTCCAGATTTCTTACTCTAAGAGGTTGAGTGGTATGAAGTGGACCTTGAGTAGGCCAAACATTCTTTCTATGACAGTCTGTATCTTGGACAGGATGCTGTTGAAGAACTCCTCAGCAGCTTCCCTTGGGTTATGGAGTAGTGTCATTACTCAGTACTATTGGGTAGCCTGTATAACCTGAAAAAAATGGGGGACATAACAAAAGCTAGGGGGTTAAGTAATAAATAATGAATTTTCCAAAGTATGCCTAGAAACACTATTACTGACTAGAAAAATGTTTGCACTTACCAATAATGTGGCCATGGGGTACCCTACGAGGAGGTTGTAGAATGAGCTTGTGTGCTAGATATGGGAATCATGGGCACTGCAAAGATGCTGGCTTGACACGATGGTGATTCATCCCCCCACACACACATATCACACACTACCTGGCAGTAGATCAAATAGTAACCCTTCCTTTTGTGCTGCCACTTTCCTCATGGTACAGATGGAGCCAAAATGGCAAAATGGATGCAATCTATTGTACCAAGTACCTGATGATAATGTGCCATCCCACAGAAGGCATACATAGTTTAGGATCTGTTATTCCCAGATTTTAATCTGTACTACCTTATCATAAAAGCAAACCGGTTAATTCAAATATCACAATATGATAGTACTAAAGAGATCTGGTACCCAATATGGGTTAAAATATGTGCAAATCTACTTTACTCCCTAAATATAAACCCCAAAGCTACCCCTTTTCTTCATCCCAAACAAAAAAGTTTTAGCAGGTTACACCCAATAATTAAAAATGAAATTATAGCTTTCCAATCTCTATTTACCTCTATCAATCTGCAGAACTCACTAATGTTGTTACAACCTAAACACAAGAATCTGAATATCAAGTTAAACAACAAAATGATAGATCTCAAACCATTCCCATTAATTAACGACTTAACAGTATGGCATATCTTACAACACAAGGAAGAAACACTTGAAAACTTAAGAACACAATTAAAGACGCCAGGCAGATACAATTATATTCTTCAACAAATGATATCACTAGTAAAGCTAAAATACTCAAACCACAAAATAAAGATACTACTAGATGAAAATATAGAAACTACCCAAAACATAATCAAAGCATTAACTGCTAAAGAGAAAATGATTTCAAAGTCCTACAAATTAATAAATGAGTTAAAACACTAATCTGCAGTACTTCACTCAAAATATTGGGAAAACATAAATAAAACTATCACTTCAGCACAAAAACAAAAAGCTATTAACAATACCTTAAAACTTATACATTTCAAAAGCCTAATCTACACACAAATGATGACTAAAAACAACACATACTATACCCCAGCTGTTCTCAAAAAATTTGGTTACAAAAAAATAAATTGCTGTGCCCCTTCTGCTTCAATGAGGATGTGGATGTCCTCCACATCTTCTGGAGCTATAAGATTATCTTCAAGCTCTGGTGTTCCCTAGGAACGCAACTTGAAAAAATTGGATACAAAAAAAAACACTTTTTCCTGGGAAACAATGATTCTGCACATAATCCCTAGTTCAATCAAAGGAGTACGTAAACATACAGGATGCGCCCTATGTGATTCATAGATTAGTACTAAGCTAACTGCCCTTGTGGGCCATTTTAAGCCTAGCCAGTTATCCCTTGTGAGACTCAAACCCTGCACCTTGTGTTTGTAGGGCAAACATCTTAACCATTAGGCCACCCTCCCAACCCTAAATTTGATATGTCTAAAAATTGGGTTAATAACAAAAATACCTCATGGAACAACTTTAAAGACATGGCAGTTAAGTATATCACTTCCCACAAACTAGCTAGTTAAAGCACAAAAAAGAGCATATATTCAAATATACTGGAATTTTCTTCTAGACACAATTTTAACAAGCAAACAGAATCCGTAAAACTAAATGCAAGCCTGGTGGCACTTAAAATCCTTTATGTTACTAAACTCAAAAAGTGTGCCACTTAAACATAGATCATGCTTCTAGATTAACAATAAACGGATGGCATCCAACACTGTAAATAGTGTTAATGTGTACATAGTTTAGAGTTTCATAATTCTTTTTAGTAAAATTATCCTACCTACTCAAACTAAACACCATACAAATGATGATATATAAACAAGCTCTTTATTTGTTCTTGTTTTCACTGTTTTAAATGAGAAGGAGAACTTTACTCTTATTACGAAACAGGGGTGAGGCATCTTTGGTGACAGAACCAAGGGTTCAACTTTGTATCCTGTCCTCTTCCCCTGAAACCCTTAGGTATGATGAAACTATATTAGTTTTCATCTTTTAGCAAGTTTTTTTATGTGATCATTGGAAATAATTGTTACCTTTTCTCTGTTTGCTTTTACATGTTGTATGGCTGAATTTTCTTTGGTTTGAAAACAAAAGCAATAAAAAAAGTAATTGGAAAAAAACATAGTTTATGATCTGTTATGAGGCAACAATGACAGATAAATACACTGATCTAAATGTGCCAAAAGTATGCCAATGAACTGTTAAGTATCTTCTAGGCAGAAGCTTGGGAAATACAGAATATGTCCCTAGTATGTCTCTGGAAGATGGTTGCAGCATGCATAATGAGGGCTATACATACCTTAGGCCTATCCTGTGAGCCATACAAACTCACTAAATCCCATACAGTATCCCTGTCCACTCTAAATCTATCAAGAAATTCTTGGTCAGCAAAGTTAAAATGATTTAGTCTTTGTCTATATCTGCATATTTGGCCATTGACAGCCACTGTGTGCCTATAGTTTTGGTATTGCTGAGGCAGGCAGTTCACAGTGAGAAATAGCCAAGATAGCAGCTCCAGCTTGTATTTTTGCTGAATGTAAAGTAGATAGAAATGGTGTGACTTAATATGTTGTAAAGAATATGTACACAGTGCAGAAATATGTAAAAAAATGATGATGAATTGCAACTAGGTAGCAGAGATGCCTTATTAATGTAAGACCATTGCACAACATGTAGGGTCATCATTCATTATTGACTGCTTGCAGATATTTTTCGCAGTTCCCCCATGCCTAAATGCAAATACTCCCTGTATGATCATACATATATGATGTGAAAGCCACCATTTCTCATTCTTTATTTCCACTTTGTAGAAAGATAATTTACATTGAACTGTGTCAAAGTTTTACACCAGCAGCAACTTAAGTTTATTTTCTTGTGTTTAGTGGTTTTCTTTCCCTGCTTTTTTTTTCAGAATTGTGTGTGACACTGAGTCAAATAAAATTCTATATCAGTCTTGAATCTGCTTTCACTGATATCATATATGATGTGAAAGCCACAATTTCTCATTCTTTATTTCCATTTTGTAGAAAGATAGTTTACATTGAACTGTGTCAAAGTTTTATACCAGCAGCAACATGCTTATTTTCTTGTGTTTAGTGTTTTCCTTTTCTGCTTTTTTCAGAATTGTGTGTGACACGGAATCAAATAAATTTCTATATCAGTCTTGAATCTGCTTTCACTGAAAAAAGAACAATTCTTCTTTACTCAGTATGTGTTTGTCTTCGTATCAGTACAGTGTAGTCTTACATCAGATCTAGTCACTGCTCTATACATAGGAACTACAAAAACTAAAATAAAATTAAAATAAAATAAGTACATAAACTAAAATTAATCATGAAAAGCAAAACACACACAGTGATGGTCTGTCAGCAGCTTTTATGACAAATTTTGCCATTCACTAGACTTCCTCCCACTAACACTACATGAATGAGGAATAAATGGGTATACTAAAGTTTTGATTTCTTAATAACAAAAACAAATCTACATTCCTTTTAAAATTCTCAGAAGATAGCAGAAGGAAAGCATATATATTTTCTTATTTTAAAGTTTGAACTCCTGATAAAAAATTAAAAATCACATTGCCAAAATTATTCAAGTCTCCCTGGATTCTTTAAAATACTGACAAGATTCACTAGCAGGTTTTTATTCTTTTACTTAACACTGAAATATTCCCTGACATTATCACATTAGCAGTATCATAAATAGTGATCTGAAGACATTAGCACGTCAAAAGAAAATCCTATTATGGAAATCAGTCTTAATTCCATATCTAATCCCACCATGGCAGCCTCACTTGTTCCAGATGACAGCAAGCAAGAAGTATGGGAATATGTTTAGAGCTCCAGAGATTGCAATAGAAAATGAAAACAAAGCTCATCACAGAGCATTGATTGAAAGTATGATTGATGAGATAGGGCTTGACAGAAATGAAATGAACATGAAGAGACACACACACTTGCAGTGACCATATTTTCGGAGTGATCTGATGGAAAACTAAATGCAAAAGCAAATATTTCCTAAATTTTAAGTGTACCATATAAAATGTTAACAGAAATCTATGTGGTGGTGAAATATCCTTTCAGAAATGCAGTGTGATTATACTGTCTTCACATGTGATTCGTAGATGGATTTTGTTCAATTTAATGTGAAAGTATCGGGCTGGTCTTTGAATACTCCAAAGCACATATAGTGTTTAATACTTAACAGCAGTTTCAGACACATGCTGAAAAGGACCTGAAATGTTCAGGATAGTGCAGAATTGCAATATACTGCAATCCCTTCAAGTTTACATGTCAGGCTTCATGCTGTTTAAGTCAAAAATATCTTGAAGGATGATTTTCTTTCCAGTTGTTGTAGGTGGTGATATCTTTGCATGTTTACGTATGATTAATTCCAAGTAATTGCAAGTAAGAAATTAATAAAATATAACATATGAAATTTTGTTGATGGACACAAAAATATCAACAAATCAAAATAAAGAAAGAAAGGGAAAATAATCTCACTCTGTCCATTTCAAATAGGTTCTGAATGCTTCACCGTTTCCTGGATATGGACTAAGAAATCAGAAAATCAAGCAAGGTTGATATTATTATTTTTTTTTAATTTTCTTGTATACAGAATGTACATAACAGGTTAAGAAACTTCAAATACAACATCCCAAAAATAGTAACACACAGCCCTAAGGAGAAAACCACATACCTTCCGATATTATAAGGGCTGTTTAATTTAAAGAGTATTTCTTAGCATGTTTCAACAGACTAAATATGGAAATAAGAACACTTGTTTGAGAAAGCGTGGAGAGAAGAAATATTAAAAGATATAGCATTTTGTATTACACAAACAAAAGCTATAAAACTATTCAGACACATACACTGACTTAATGCACCCTTCATACAGCCTTTCAGTGTATGCCATGCCATCTTAGTCAGGATTCAGAGACATTGTGTACAATTTGAAAGGCTACTGAGCATAAAAATGCCAGGGAAAGACCAGCTGCTGATTCTAAGACAGATGCACAGCAGTGCTATGGAACTAATATTTACAGCACATACTGAAAGCATCAACTAAACTGTATAAATATAAATGAGCTTTACAACATGAATAACAAAGCTACTGCAAATCTTAAGCTCAGTCAATTATACTGAGTACAAAACCTTTCCAGTAAATTATCATTGTGTTACACTTGCTCCTATGCAAGTAGCAGAAGAGGGTCAAGGCACAGTGGTGAAGCTGATAATGTTACAGAAATACCAAGCTACTTAAGGGATATCGATCTAGCGCGCACACACACACACACACACACACACACACACACACACACGCACACACGCACACACACAAAATCACATATATAGACATACAGATATTGATGTAAAAACATAGAAAAAGTCTCACTTATATATGTAAACTCAGTGACATGCACATGCTTTTACATACACGCAGAAAGACTCACACATGCTGCCTCTCCACACATGCACTACAAAGCATAGCAAGTCCCCCAAACACACACTTCCTATTTTCCCCGTTTCTCTGCTTCATACACACTGACAAACACACACACACACACACACACACACACACACACACACACACACACACACACACACACACACACACACACACACACATACATGGACAGATACTGTTGACTGGTCGGTCAGTTTTTTGTTTGTATTTCCCCATGCTCACCTCGCTTAGTGAGGGAAGAGAATTGGCAGGCCCATATAGCTGCTGCTGCCGTTACTTTCATTACTTTACTTTTATTGTTTTTTTTAGATTTTTTAGTTTTATTTTTTCATGCATGCTAATTTCAGCATCTCAGCTGTGTCTGCCAAGAGAAAGGAAGTTCCCTTTCTTTTTTTTTCTTTTCTACTGTGTTTCATAATGTTTTGGTACATTGCTGTGAAGTAGCAGACTTGTTTTTACTGGAATGTACTTGTACATTATTACCAGGTGTAACAAATATTTTGTCTCCAATAGGGTACCATTTAAGCCTAAGCCTGCTTTGTAATGTAATTTAATTGTTTGAAATATTTGTTTCCGTCAAAGTTGGATGCTTCTTAATGAATCCAACAAGATGGAACTCTTCAGGAAGCTATGACATGATAGTGTACACTGAGTGTAGCCATTTTCCCTGAAATCCAAAACTCACTGGGTTACAGCCACAATTACACTTAGAAAAAAATGATGGTAGCAGATGTTACTACCATCATTAACCTGTATGTGCATCAAGCTTTAATTCAAAGTACTGTTGCTACCAGACCTTGACCAAAAAAGAAGAAGAATGGTATTGAGACCCTGTTTGACTTATCATGGACACCAAAATAGTGAGTGCATGCAGGTAAAACAAAAATTTATTCTTGAAGTATCTAATTTGTAGGACCAGCAACAAGATATGTTTAGCAGTTAACAGTACTGCTTTAATAATTAGAGTTTGTATAAGATGGAATGGACAATTATTTGCTGAATGCGTGTTTGTGATAGCAGAATGTTCTGGCATCTCAGACAGGTTGCTTGTGCATGGTAAAGTAGTCAGTTCAACATTGTCACCCCTTACCATGAGAACTGCCTCTGCCAGGAATTGCACTGCTAGTTCCATGGCATTGGCAAACATTTGGGGTGTTACTTGACCATGACTGATGTCTGCTGGGCAACATGTCATCACAAGTATGTCCAGGACCATTACCACATGCCCTACCCAGATGTGTTAGGTTATATGTTCGTGGTAAGCCACAACATTGTGGCCTGACATGTCTGTGTGTAGACACCACAATCATTGATGGAGCAGTGAAAGTAGTCCCACTATGGGAACAGGATCTTTCATAGTAACATTGGCTAATGCCAGATGATGTAGTGGCTTGTGGCCATGTCACCCAGTAGACTTCCATTAAGTGCACTGCTTGATCCAGTGTGTCATTCGTCCTGTCCAAAGAGACACACAATTGGTTCAGGATGTCCCGCACTTCAGAATGCACAATGCTTTAGCACTAATGCTCTTTCTTCTGAGACCCTTGTGGAACATGTCAGTGCCTCTAACAGGGCCCTACATACATGTCATGTGGCAGCTACTGACACACCAATATCAAGACCATGATGGACAGCAATCCTCCTCTGTGCACCTCTACCAAACCACTTCTGTGGCACTTTATCCTCATGATGGCTATGGGGAGAAGCAACCAGTTATTCATCTGGAGTAGCTACACTTCCCTGATCAACTGTGTCACCCTCAACTTGTCCTATGTCTGAGGTCACTGTGTCATGATCATGCGTAGGTATATTGACTGAGTCTGAAATAGGGGCAAGGGATATTGGAGGTACAACGTCAATGTCAGACTGATCCTCTGCACCTCCAGACTGTGCCTACTCATCATCACCACCATCATCAGAGTGTACTGATATTCTGATATCAGATGGCAGGAGGTCCACAGTGCCACTGGCAGAATCAGCTATGATAACAAGAAAGCAAAACAAAAGAAAAGAAAAGGAGTCTAAACAATTATCAAACCTATGATATATGAAATGCATATTATATCTTGAAAGATGTTAATGCAAGGAAATCAAATCATTTTGTGTATGTCTTTTCTGGTTTCAGTTTTTACTGAATGGTTTGTTTGTTTGTGTGACCTTTTAAGCCTTTGGTTTGGATATTGACAACAACCCCCTAAGAGTTAAACCAGTAGTCAAAGAAGTGGTGGCACACATAGACAGTATTTAGCCTTTGCCCTTCATGTGTTACATCAGTCAGGAAGTCATTCTTCGTGGCACACCTCATCATAAAAGGGTTCTCATCCAGGAAAAAAGAGGTCCTTGTTCCCCTCTACTCGACACTCATTAGACCCATTATAGAGTCAATGCCCCTTTTGGAATGTACCTCACAAGACATCTGCAGCAGCTGGAAAGGCCACAGAAGTACCTCACAAAGAGGATTACTGGCCTCAAAAAAAATGCCCTACACTGACCGCCTCAAAAAACTCCAGGTATACTCCGTAGCATATCGCCTACTCTGAGGTAATCTCTGCCTAACATATAAAGCTATGTCAAACCCAGAGCTGTTGGACATGCTACACCTAAAGAAATCCCAATCCCTCTGAGCTACATGCTAGGGACCTAAACCTTGTCACCACAATAAACAGGACATGCTGGAGGGATAGATTCCTGTCCCAGAGACTTCCCATACTCTGAAACAGGCTACCCATCTATGTCAAGCAAAGTTCTTCATTAGCACGCTTCAAGAAAAATCTTGATGAGTTGATGGGAAATAGGAAATGCACCCCGGGGATCACTTCTGTGTCTCTGCTCGACAGTGGCACAGGAAAATAACTTTCTTGGGTGGTGTAAGCCAGGGAACCTTGTTGGCTAGGCTTACATAGGCCCTTGAGCCGATAGCCTAGTACCTAGCTATAAACCTATGTGTCTACAGTATGGAGAAAATCATTCTCTGTTGTGCAACTTATAAATGAAGATATGTCAACTAGGCGCAAGGAAATTATTTTTCCACTGTATTCAGCAATCAGCAGACCTATCACTGAATGCAATTCCACCTTTGTTATATACCTAACCAAGCACATCCAATAACTGGAAAGTCACAGAGGTTTGCACTGAAAGAATACAGAGCATAAGGAACATGTCCTATGCAGACTACCTCAAGGCCCTATCCCTGTGATCTGTCTCCGAAAGGTTGTTGAGGTGAGATCTATGCCTGGCATACAAGGCATGGTCAGATCCCACCCTGATGGATCCCCTGCATATCTGTAAAACAAACAGCACCAGAATTACCCATTCTAAAGACTTAAACACTGTCTGCAATATAAATAAGACCTGGAACAGGCCTTCCATCCATGTCAAGAAGAGTTCCTTCCAAACCCAATTCAAGTGTAACTTTAGCAGTTCAATGAGGAATATGAAATTCATCCCTGGTTTGGCACCTATGTCTCTAATGGACACAGGCAGTCTGTAAATGGTTAATCTCCCAGGCTACTGCTTATAAAGATTTTATCTCTCAAGCCCTAAGTACGCTTATCAAGGGTACCAGATCTTGTAGGCAATTTGTGATGCATGGCTAGACTTATAAAGGCCCTTGTGGTTGTTAGCCTAGTAAACACCTATGAACATATGAGCCTATGTTAGCTGGGATATTTTGCAGGCACTCTAAGGTTTATTGGCATCAGCTAGGTTTAAAGATCCTGCATGTCCACAGCTAGTAGGGTTTGGATTGATTAACCCAGATGTAAACATGAAGTAAAAAAAGCCACGGGTATTCAGAAACCATGTAGATGAATTCACTCAATGTCCTTAATCGGTTATTTGCATATACCCCATGGTGCTGTGCAGGAGCGGCCCTAGGTCAACTGATGCCTATGGTGCTGTATTACAGGAGGTTTAAAGTATCACACAGTGAAAATTCTAGCTTGTATGAGTTTCTCTTGCAATTTATACTTTTACAGAGAGGGTCAAAATGCAATTTGTCACTACATTTTGATTATGAATGTCACAGTAAATGCACGAGAATATATTATTACATTTTGCTATTTAAGACTGATATAATGCATACAAATTATCTTAAAAATGACAATGATGATATTTAATATATAATGCACATACACAGATATGACGTGCACAATATTTTTCTATAATAATTGAGTTATCACATATCACATAAGTATGTGTTTATGGCAGTATGTGTTATGAAGTATGTATGTCACGTAACCTGTCATGTCACAATTAGATCATGCTACTGCATGCATATGAGATGTATTTGCAAACAGAAACACTGCCTTTTACATAAAAATGCAGTCTCATGACTAAGTAAAGTTACAGATGTTTTAGGCATCTCTTAAGTATTTCCACATTCAGTCTTAAATTGTTTCATCTGTTTCACTGGCTTTCTGAAGGTTTGTCTGGCTGCTGAGAGTTTGGCTGTGGATGTCGCTGGTTTTTGGGGGCATTTGTTTCATTTGTTCCGCTGGCTTTCGTGCACACTTTTCAGCTGCTGGATTGCCGTTTTTTTGGTGGGTTTTGTCTCAGGGCACTGGGGCTGTCAGCGTTCTATGTGTTATTCTGTTCAGTGTGTATATGTATATATATATATATATATATATATAAATATATATATATAAATATATATATGGGTCTTCTTTACATTACCGACACGACACTTCACCGACACACAAAACACCGACCCCAAATAACCGAAACCACACAACACCGACAACTCACAAAACCGAACACAATTACACCGACACAAACAACGTAAACTACACATGACAAACAATGACATATCCACTAACCCTAACCCAAACCCTAACCCTAAGGTCTGACACTACCACACAGTTACCCTACCGCACCTAACCTAACTCAACCCACCCTACACCTAAAGACTGTCACACTTAACCTACCTGCACCCTAACCTAACTCACTTAACCACCCTAAAACATAAAGCCCATCACTGCACACTCACCCTACCCACACTCTAAACCTAACTCACTTAACCCGTCCCTAAACTACAGTCCGTCACTATCACACACTTACCTACCGAACTCTAACTCCGACACTACCACACACTCACCTTTCTACACCTAACCCAAAATCCCACAATCATACACTTACCTGACCGCTCCTAACTCTGTCACAATCGCACACTTACGAGTCGCACTCACACGTTACCCTTTATCGGTCTTTGGCTGTCGGCAAATCACCTTTTGTCAACTTGCTTGTCGGTCATTTAAATCTCGGTCTTCTCCGTGTCGGTGAAGTGTCGTTCGGTAATGTAAAGTGGACCCATATATATATATATATATATATATATATATATATATATATATATATGGTTCCTATCAGAAGCCTGAAACACTATAGCTTGAAAATCAAAATCCTGAAACCAAAAGCCTGAAAACTCAAAATCCTGAAAACCCAAAATCCTGAAACTCAAAATCCTGAATACACAAATAATGCTAATATGCCAATACAAAGACACTAATATCTACCGACTGACCTGACCCTAACCCTAACCTAAGGTCGTCACTATCGCACTCACCTGACCCGTGCCTAACCTAACTCACTTACACGCCCCTAACCCTAATTTTGTCACTATTGCATACATGCTAACCTAACTCACTTAAACCGCCCTTAACCTAACATAAAACCAACCGCACACTTACCTGAACCCAACGATGACCCCACACCAGGGGCTACAAATAGAAAAAGCCACAATGACGTCAGTATGTCTATTTTGATTTTCAAACATAGTGTTTAGGCTTGATAGAACCATATATATATATATATATATATATATATATATATATATATATATATATATATATATATATATATATATATATATATATATATATATATATATACACATATATATATATTGATATATATATATATATATATATATATATATATATATATATATATATATATATATATATATGTATATATATATATATATATATATATATATATATATATATATATATATATATATATATATATATATATATATATATATATATATATATATATATATATATATATATACTTATATATATATATATATATATATATATATATATATATATATATATATATATATATATATATATATATATATATATATATATATATATGTATATAGAGAGAGAGAGAGAGAGAGAGAGAGAGATAACCCAGCCACTGGGGATGCACAAGCCAGTGCATTTCTTTGTGCTGGTCCCAAGCCCGGATAAATGGGGAGGGTTGCGTCAGGAAGGGCATCCGGTGTAAAACTTCGCCAAAACATTTCATGCAGTCACCAAGAACGTTTTTTATACCGGATCGGTCGAGGCCCGGGTTAACAACGACCGCCACCAGTACTGTTAGCCTACAGGGTGCTGGTGGAAATTGGCTACTGTTGGCCGAAGGAGGAGAAGAGGCAGAAGACATGGCCAAAGGCAGGAGGAGAGGAGAAAGGCTAGGACTGTGGTAGTGAGGGTCGGAACTTTGAATGTTGGCAGTATGACTGGTATAGGGAGAGAGCTAGATGATATGATGGACACAAGCAAGGCTGGTATATTGTGTGTGCAAGAGACCAGATGGAAGGGGAGTAAGGCTAGGTGTATTGGAGGTGGGTTCAAATTGTTTTATCATGGTGTGGATGGGAAGAGAAATGGCGTAGGAGTTATTCTGAAGGAACAGTATGCTGAGAGTGTTTTGGAGGTGAAAGGAGTGTCGGATATAGTGATGTTTATGAAGCTGGAAATTGATGGTGTAATTATGAATGTTGTTAGTGCGTATGCTCCACAAGTTGGGTGTGCAATGGATGAGAAAGAAAAATTTTGGAGTGGATTGGATGAAGTGGTGATGACTGTATCCAAGGGTGAGAGAGTGGTGATTGGAGCATATTTCAATGGACATGTTGGTGAAGGGAACAGAGGTAATGAGGAAGAGATGGGTAGGTATGGTGTTAAACAAAGGAATGCAGAAGGTCAGATGGTAGTGGATTTTGCGAAAAGGATGGACATGGCTGTGGTGAATACGAATTTTAACAAGAGGGAGGAGCATAGGGTGGCATACAAGAGTGTAGGAAGATGCACACAGGTGGATTATATCTTATGTAGGAGGGCCAGTTTGAAGGAGATTGGAGACTGTAAAGTGGTGACTGGAGAAAGTGTCATTAGGCAGCATAGGATAATGGTTTGTAGGATGACGTTGGTTATCAAGAAGAGGAGGAGGAGTGTGAGGTCAGCACTAAGGATCAAGTGGTGGAAATTGAAAAAGGGTAATTTTGAGTTGGAGTTCAGGGATGAGTTAAGTCAGGCATTGGATGGCAGTGAAGAGCTACTAAATAGCTGGGTAACTACAGCAGAGCTTGTAAGGGAGACGGCTAGAAAGGTGCTTGGTATCACATCTGGACAGAGGAAGGATGACAAGGAGACATGGTGGTGGAATGATGAAGTACAGGAGAGTATACAGAGAAAGAGGTTGGTAAAGAAGAAGTGGGATTGTCAGAGAGATGAAGAAAGTAGACAGGAGCATAAGGAGATGAGGTGCATGGCAAAGAGAGATGTGGTGAAGGCTAAGGATAAGGCATATGAAGAGTTGTATGAAACATTGGACACTAAGGAGGGAGAAAAGGACCTGTACCAATTGGCTAGAATGAGGGACCGAGCTAGGAAAGATGTGCAGCAGG
>NC_056729.1:1855700364-1855770364 GCF_019279795.1 Protopterus annectens | reverse complement strand
TCAAATCTTGCAACTTGGTTCTGTAAAGTAAATATCTTAACCATCATACCAACCTCCCAAACCATGAGGTGCATCAACAGAGACTAACTCACCTCAGAAAGGCATGGAGTAAGTGTGCATCTCTTCTGATTTCAAGACACATACATTTACTCAGTCCATCACTGTATAGCATCTTGAGCAGACATACCTTACCTATTATATTAAGCCTACATGCCTGCTTCAATAGCTCTTGGTCCCTGCATTAGGCAATAAGTACATTAGACTAATTCTGTGTGGGTTTAATACCTAAAGACAGATACTGCATTTTTATGCAGGTCAATAAGATATTTTAGCTTTAATACTACATGGCATTAACAATTCAATACTCTCAAAATGCAATTATAACCTTGGAAAGCAGATATCTGACATGGCACAGTGAAGCACGTGGTTCTGTTAATCATATAATACCACTGTGATTGATTGCATCTATGCCAAATTCATGCCTTCTCATCATATCTGGATGTGGCCAAGGTATACTTATGAATTTGTCATATTGTTTTATGTTTTGAAATAATTAATATGACATACTATTGATCTACTTATCTTTTTTGTATCACACCCACCTTTTATCTCTCCTTTTTTTATACATTGCTTCTGAAAACAAAATGACCATCAGCTCAGGGAGATACACTAACCACTGGGGTTCAGGCTACCGTATCTCCACAGGTGGCTGCAGCTGCACCACCTTCGGCAGCACAGAGACCCAGCACATCTAGATCACAGCCATCAGTACTCCCTCCACAACTCCTGCCCTACCTGCTCCACCTGTGTCAGGTAGTACTGCTGTGGTTGCTAGTGCAGTTGTACCCTCCAGAAGCAGTAGTAGTGGAAGTGGAGATTTTGTTACCCAACAGGAGCTAACAGGGCTAGTGGAGGTCATTATGGAGAGGAACTGAAATGACCAAATTGGCAGGGTTGAAAAGGTCCTGCATCATATTCCCAAAATGATGCCATGTCCAGCACTGACCTAGGCAGCTGATATAGGAGACAGTGATAACAGTTCTAAGGGTGAGGACTAGGTTCTCACTATTCTCCAGCTGGATGTGGGTGTGGCTCTGAGGTCCCTACCTATCTCCAATTACCTTTTATGTCAATCATCATTCCTGTCTGTCTTTTATGTCCTATATATTTATGCCTTCTATCAAACCTGCCCTACCTACCTGACACTCTCATTCCTAAGCACCTTTTGGGCCATTCCTCTTTCTGAAAAACAAACAAACAAAAAAAAAAATGTCTCATACATAGTACTGCACTTCGCTTATGTGTCACTGATTTGGTCCAGTAGGCTATCCAACATTATTAAGTTGTTGTCACCCATACCTGATGTGGTGACTCTCCAAAGTCATGAACTTTTTTGTATAATTCCACATTTATGTTATGAAGAAGTAGCTATGGTGCTCTCCCACAACCCTCCTGCAAATTCCTCCATTCTTTCCCCTGTGTCCTACCATCTACTTACCATCCCTCCATTTTCACCACAGTCCTATCAAACCCTTTCCCACACATTTACTGTGTTCAAAATATAGAATCACACACAGTGCACATGACCAGAAATGGCATATCCAAAAGCCTTCATTTTTTGTCCTCAGCATTTGCATGGAGGTTGACATCAACACTGCTAAGTGGTAGTGAACGCCATTCAGCTTCCTATGGCAAATGCTGAAGATTTTAATTCCAGCCACAGTAGTCCAGTTACTTTCTTGCAAATGTGCTTACATGTACTGCACAGGCTAAAGGCACCACTGTGAAACAATTATTATAATATTTCATAGGCTGCTGGATGCAATGCAGTTCCTACATGGTATGTTTAAATAACTCCCTATCTAAAGACTGATGTTTTTGCATAGTTTCATGAGTTCAGTTACAGCTGTAGGTCAAATTATTACTTCATGATATTTTATATTCACATCATATATTTAACTGCAAACGTATGTATTTCTTCATTTACAACATTTTATTAACATACCATTTGAACAGTACAGCAAGACATCATTTACAAAAATATTGCAACTCTAACAGGGGGACTTAGTAAGCCACCATTATCCTGCTTTTGTCTTTATACTGTTTGCACTTTCCTACTCCGTCTTGCTTTCTATAGCAAGCACTGTATTGTATAGAACATGGCAGCTTAATAATGAGGAAATAAATGACACACCATACAGATGGTCCTACATGTCCCACAAAAAATACTGTTGTTATTCCTGTCTCCATCTGGCTCTCTCTCCCTCCCCATTTCTGTTCATCCTTTCTGATTCAGTAACTTGTCACTGTCTTCATATTATGTGATTTAAAGTGCATAGAAAAGGAGTTCCTTTGTGGTGTGATGCAATAATGCTCAGCTCTATAGACAGATCTTTGTATACTTCAGTGGGTTCTAGTCTGGCCATTAGCTAAGTGTTATGGACAGTTTTTAGTGCTATGTTTTATTTGTAACTGTTGTCTACATATTGTTTTGAGTAAACATTATCCTGCTTCTGTCATAAGCTGCTTGGTCCATGCCTCCCTCTCATCCTATGTAGCTTCTCCTTTCTGTGTTATTAGTCTTCCCCCTCTGTGTTTGCAGAATGTCTGGCACTGAACACCCATTGGAACTGAGGCTAAATGGAAGTATTCAGCTTATGGCAAAATCTTGTTAGTAGGTTCATAGGCCCATAGGAGCTTACTAGACTAATGACCTAAGGGCTCTTACAAGCCTAGCCAATATAACCTGAATTTATCCAATATATGGCCCTAGGGGTAAGAGGATGGCATGGACTCATGCCTGTACATTGAGTATCTTACAGATTGCACCTGTCCATAAGGGACATAGGTGATACTGCAGGTATGAATTTGTGATTCCCCATCCATTGATCCAAACTGCATTTGAAGAGGGCCAGGGAAGGGAACATCATTGAGAACAGATTGGAGGACATGAGATTCAAACCAGCAGACACAACCTACATCCAAACTCTAAACTTGAGACCTATCTACCTACCTAACACATCTTAGCTGTGAGTTTTTGCCTTCAGTGCATTACTGTGGTACCCTTTGCACTACTGTGCTTAGCTATGTAGAGTCGTGCTAATCTTCTGATGAACGAGCTCAAGAGCTGAATGTATAGTATGCAGTTGTAATGAGAGTAATGAAGAGTAATACATATGTTCTCCTTTTCTGCAATCTCATGTCATGTGGGAATTTTGTGATGTAGGAGCTCCTATGTGGAGTGTTTAAATAATACTCAGTTCTATGGATTTTTCTTGGAATACTCAAGATTTGAATCTAGAAACTGCTTTTGAAATTCTTGTATGACTCCTGAGGGTATAAATGGTTGCATTTTTATTAACACACCATTTTCCTGCTGCTATATTCTTGGCTTGCTCCCTATTCTGAAACTTCTCTTGTATAGATCTTACAAATAATTATGATGATAAGGTAAGGTCCCTCACCACATCATGCCTAGCTATAGCCCCCTAGAGTCTCATGACTCTTACCGAAACCTACTAGATGTGACCACCATCCAGCCAAACACCAGATTCATGATGACTTTAAAGACCCCTCTATAGACTGGAAAATGTACACAGCCTCAAATGTACATATACAGCACTTCCTGGACTTTATTATTATAAATATCCTTGAAAGGATAGTGCATGCCCAAGCAGAAGATGAAACATACTGGATCTGATACTCACCAACTTGGGAGAGCATTGCACACCCCCTTCCCCCATGTCACGTACTCGCTAGTGAGGTTGAATCGCAAGGTTATCTCATTTGAAGTAAAAATCAACCCAGAAAATCCAGATAAATCAGTAGCAGGAGCTATTCAAAGTCTAACTGTATCCTAATAATTGACAATTTGTCAAAATTTTAGTCTCCCCCAACCACAAGGTCACAGTTACCTATGCAGAATTATTCATAAAGTCACTATACAAACATGCGAATGGCTGCATAGAGGCTGCCATTCCTACCAGAAATAAACCCAAAACAAACACTAAAAAAAAAATACAAAAAAGATTTTTTTAATAATGCTTTTTATTCAGTCTCTCTAAAAAGTAAAAAATAAGGGAGAAGAGTGAAAACTTTGCAAAAAAAAAAAAAAAAACACAGACAAGCTGATTTCAGAAAAGTGCTCGAGGTTGGTTTTAATGACTGCTGGTACTTCTTCTGGCCATTGCCACAATCAGCAAAACCAACCTCACATGATTTTTTGAAAACAGCTTGTCTGTGTTTCTTTTGCAAAGTTTTCACTCTTCTTCCTTATTTTTTAAATTTTAGAGCAATTCAATAAAAAGCATTGTTTTCTAAAAAAATATTTTTTTATATTTTTATTTTTTTACTTTTTATTCTTTAAGCGAAATATTGTCCCTCTGTCATTAGCAAGAGAATAAAATATTTTCTAAGTTTATAAGACCGATATTTAAAATGTGTCTCTGATTTTGGAGCTTTGTTTCCTTATTCTTTTTGGTTTTGTCCAGATTTTTTTCTATTAAGAGCTATGAAGCTAAAATAAAATGCTCGCTGATAGTTCTACAGAACAGTTTTACTCAAAGCCAATTTTGGTTTCTGTAGGCATAGTAAATGTTGCTAGTTAAACATGACTTTTGTGACTGCATTGAGAAGAGTCATTTGCAGTGTTCTGCATTAGGTTATTTTTACCTCTCAGATTTGTTCACACTATGGCTTTCATATTTTAGCATGCTACTCCAAGTCATGTAGTACCTCACCTTTTTCCCATCTTAACTTTTTGTACTAAAAATTCTTTGGTACTATGCTGTTTGTGTTTGGAGTATGTAAGCACACCACTGCTGCTATGGCACCACCAACATGTAAATAGAACTGAGTAGGAGTTATTGCTAAATGCTTAAATGGATGCACAGAACAGAGTAATTCAGAGCCGCTTTTAGGTTTAGCACTTGTTAAACTTGTTTTTCTGATGTTTTGAAACATTTATTTTTTCAAGCAAGATGTCTTTAGATGATCCCCATTTCAAGTGGATAAGAGATCAAGTATCTGCTGCTTTTAGTTTACCAGACTTCAATTTATTTGATGAACTTCTGGCTAGGAGTGACATGGACTATGTACAAGTAATAGTGAGATACCTGAATGAAAGTAGTGAAAGCTAGCAAGAGATGGTTTTGGCCGTCCTTTTCTTTAGAGTTATTAAAGAGTAGGAAATAGGCGTTGAAGTGGAAGTAGGTGGGTTATTTATTTATTTTACATTTGTTGACCAGGACTGTCCAACTGAGCTGAAGAGCTCTTTTTCTGTGGAGGCCCGGGGAGAAAAACTCTGACATATTATACAATTTTCATTATAAATTAGCCTTAAACAGCAATGTTACAGGATTATTACAAGGCATTAAGTAGCAATACAGTGTTATTCAGTGTCAATAATCAGGAGTATAGCATAACTACTTCAAGATGTATAAAAAGAAATATGTCATTAAGATGAGTATAGTTTTTGGGGTAAGTGGTTACAAAAACCCAGTGTTTTCATGATGTAGTTGCATGAAGGCAAGACAATTACAATAGAATGTTTCTCTGAGGTGATTTGCTTAATATATTTTAGAATACAGTAGAAGGAGTACTCAAGGAAGATTAGAGAGAGCTAGTGAGAAGAGTGAGTTAAGGGCAGAAAGTAGATTAAGGTATGAGAAGTAGAGATGTTTAAAGAGGGAGAGTGCGGTGGCAGGACCAGTGACTTTTAAAGTGCTCTTTAGTGGTTGTCTTAAATTGTTTAGGATGTATAAGGGTCCTGATTTCAAGTGGGAGCCTATTTCAGGCAATAGTGGGGTGATAGCTGTACATGTTGCGTCCAAATTTAGACTTGGGTTTGAAGATTTGTAGTAGGTCTTGGTTAGAGCTTCGGAGAGGTCTGGAGGGAGAATAATGGGAGATGAGAGGGGATAGTGCTGGGCAGTAGGAAGGCTGGTATATGATAGAAAGGATGATCTGGAGCTGAGAGAGAAGAAGCTGGTGGAGTAATTCAAGCCAGTTTCTGTGCTTTAGAGAGAGACAGTAATGGCATTTGTAGGTTTGTTGGGCAGAAAATCTAGCTACCTTGTTGTAGGTAGATTTGAGTTTGGTCAGGAGTGCTGAGTTAAGATTTGTGAGAATTTGAGAATTGTACATTAGACTGGGTATAAAGTAGGTAAGAGAGAGAGAGAGTAATCATGACTTCAGAGGTAAGGAATTTCTTGTTACGGTAAAGGAGCCCTAGTTTTGAATGAGTCTTTTTGATACAGTTATTAACATGCAACTCAAATTTAAGCTGATCCTTGATGGTTACACCTAAGAGCTTAGTGCTGGATTTTATCTGAATGGGAGTGTTATTAAGGGTCTGTATGGAGGAGGAGGATTTAATATTGTTGAACTTTTTAGGTAGAAAAAGTAACAGCTTTGTTTTTTTAGGGTTAAGGATGAGCTGGTTGTTGAAGAGCCATGTTTCAACTAAGTTAAAAGATGCCTGAGTAGCTGAGAAGAGCTTAGAGGGAGTGTTGGCTGTGGTAATAACTATAGACTCATCTGCATATTGCACTAAAGATGACTGAGAACAGGATTTCTAGACCTGATTAGTAAAGATATTAAAAAGTAAAGGCCGTAGGATAGACCTTTGAGGTACACCCATTTTTACAGGGAGAGGAGGGGAGAGTGCAGAGTGCCATCTCACTGACTGAGATCTATCAGTGAGGTAGCTGGAGAACCATGCAACAGTATCAGAGAAGAAGTTAAGGTTATGCTGTTTGTGCAGTAGAAGAGAGTGTGAGACAGTGTCAAAAGCTTTTGAGAGGTCCAAGAATAGGCAAGAAATAAGTTTATGGTCGTCCATGACTATAGAGACAGTGTTGAGGAAGGATAATAGAGCTGTAGTGGTGCTATGTTTGGGTCTGAAGCCATATTGAGTGGGTGTAAGCAGATTTTCCTGTATTAGATACTGCATAACTTGTTTATGAATACATTTTTCTAGTACTTTAGAGAGAGGGGAGAGGATAGCGATAGGTCTAAAGTTGGTAATATCAGAGGAGTTACCTCCTTTGTGTATAGGTAGAGTATAGCATTGTTTCCAGATGGAAGGGACTTTAGATTCAGAGACAGAGCGATTAATTAGGATAGATACAGGGAGAGCAAGAGAGTCAGCTGCTAGTAGAAGAAAAGTGGAAGGAATATTGTCAGCTGATGCTGAGCATGGTTTTAATTTAGAGAGTAGAGTGTTGATGTCGCTAGTAGGTACAGGTTTGAGGGAGAAGGTATTTGAGGCGATAGTATTAGGAGTAGGTTCAGAAAAGTTGGAGATGTTAGTAGTAGAGGAGTTTGGATTAGGGTTCAGCAGCTTAGATATTGAATCAATAAAATAGGTATTGAAGATAGTGGCAGTTTCTTCAGATGTCTTGTCTGGGCATGGATTGGGGGAGCTAAGATTACCAGGATGTAATATTTGATTAATAGAGTTCCAGAATTTTTTAGGATTAGATTTTAGGGCTGTGGGAGGTTTGTTATAGAAGTCCATTTTATCTTTGTTTATGTGTTTTTTTGTCAGATTTCTGAGTTCTTTATATTTTTGCAAGTCTGCAGGGAGCTTAGTTTGTGACCTTTTTTTCTGTAGTTTGTCTCTAGTTATCATAAGAGTACAAGTAGATTTTGAAAGCCATGGAGATATGGTGGACTTAATTTGACTCTGCAAGGGGGAGCAAGTGAGTCTAAGATGCTAAGGAAGGTGGAGTTGAAAGCTAGGACTGATTCTTCTAGTAGGAGTTGGTTAAGGAATTTCCAGTTTACATTAGAGAGGAGGGCATTAAAGGTTTCTGGATGGAAGTTAGAGAGTTTACGACAAGTGATACATTTAGGAGGTTTTGAGAAGTGGGGAGTGAACCTAAACACTTTTATAGGGGAATGATCACTCAGGGTGTTTGGTAGGGTTTCAGGGTTATGATATTTGGAAGGATTAGATACAAGTACCCGGTCAATAAGAGTACTAGATGTGTGAGAGTTGTTTGTATGGGTAGTTTGGGAGATTAGCTGTGTAAAGCCATATAAATTAATATGAGTATTAAAGTTTGGATTACTGAGAGTTGACCAGTTAATTTTGACATCCCCAAGGAGGATAGTTTCATTGGGGATGTGTTGAGAAAAGTATGAAAGAATATTATCGAGCAGAGGAATGTTGTCTCCTGGCGGAATACAGATGGCTGCTACTGTGATAGTGGTGTGGTAATTTATTTTAAGGTTAGCTGTACGAAGTTCAGTAGGTGAAAAGGATGGGATAAGTTTCATAATACTTGTTATGGTGAGGTGGTTGGAGTAGAGGATGGCAACGCCACCCCCATTTTTGTTTTGGCGATCTATGCGGAGTATATTATAACCAGGGGGGGAGAATGTCTTTATCAGAGGTTTGGGGTTTTAGCCAAGTCTCTGTTAGGGTGATGACATCAGGGGTGTGGAAGTCTGTCCAGGCATGGATTTCACTAACTTTGTTTAGAATACTATGGGCCTTCATAGAATAAATGGAAATATGTTTGTTTGGAGAGGATGAGTTTATTAAGTTGGAAGAGGTAGAGTTATGCATGGTGGGATGATGGATGGGCCCAGGATTTGGATGTATGTCTCCTGATAGAAGCAGGGCTACATGAAGTTGGTAAAGTTTGAAACTGAATGGGTTGTAAGTCAAGTACTTATTCTTGGTTTTAGATGCTAGAGAATAAGGAAGTTTGACTTTAGGCAGAGGGATGTTCATGGAAAAGATAGAGGAGGAGATTGTAATAGAGTACTGCAGAGATGAGAAACAGTTAATATGGGGATTAGTGGGATCTCTGTGGACAAGTGGTAATGGAGTAGTACAAGATGTAAGAATGAGAAGGAAAGTAATGGAGGCAAGAGGAAAATAGAGAGGGTTGCAAAAGCCATGGCCTAAGGTGGGGACGTAGGATTGGGTTGGAGTGAGGAGTGGGTAAGGGACTAGAAAAAGTAAGTTGTTGGACCTGTTAGAGAGCTGAAGTAAAATTTTAGTGAAACAACATGTAGGGGGAGTAGGGGATATGTAGAAAGGAGGATTTGCAGCAGACTACACTATGAAGTGATAAGTAGGGGAGGGTAAGGTGTTTAGAATGTTATAGCAGACAGGAAGGGGTGGAGTTAGGGGAGGAAGGGGTTAGGTGGTTAGGTATAAAGAAAATTATATGGGGGTGGGAGGAGAGCGACGTGAGCCCAAGCGTATGAGGGCAAATGGAGTGGGATGGGCCAGGAAGAGTCACCACAAGAAACAATCAGCAGGCCAGGAGGGAAACAGTAAGGAGCACATAGTGAGAGTCAGCAGGTAGGTAGAAGAGGTGGGGAGGTGTAGACAGAGAAGGAAGAGATATAATAGCGAGGTATACACAGGTATTTGCAGTAAGATAAAAACAGTTAAAAGGAAACCACAAACAGAAAAACAAAAAGAGTATAGCTAAGAGAGAGCTGACAGTAGGGTAGTGACTAACTTATAGATGGCAGAGAGAGACAGAGGTAAGGTTTCTAAACAGGTGAGTATGGTGGCTCTCAGTGGTATGCAGGTATCCTGTACAGTAGACAAAGTAAGACTACTTTGTGGTATGAGCTTAGAACATACTTTTAGTGTAAACTGGCTATACAATAGAGTGCAGGTGTAATTCCAGGAGTTAGAGCAGTATCTTGAGGGAAGACACTTTGCTTATAAAACCTAGGGAAAACAGGAAGGGAGAGATTATGTTGAATATAAAAGCTAGGGAAAAAACAAAAACAACAGAGGTACTATACACGCAACTACTGATAACAGCTAGAGAGGAGTTAGTTGAGATAAAATATGAAAAATACAGAAATAAATAAAATAAAGTACATAGATATTAACTTTACAGCTTAGAGCAGTACGAATGCGAGACAAATGTTCAGTAACTTACTTCTGCTATAACACTTTCACATAAACAATTGTAAAACTATTAACCATGATGTCTTAGTGTAAAACAACTGACAATAAAAAATGTCTGCTGTAGTTCATGTAGTAAACATGTGCCATTTATCCAGTTATCCATGTTGACAGTAATGGAGACGGTCAGCTGTTTACATATAGACTATGACTGTGAGGCATGTGTGTGTGTGTGTGTGTGTGTGTGTGTGTGTGTGTGTGTGTGTGTGTGTGTGTGTGTGTGTGTGTGTGTGTGTGAGTGTGTGTGTGTGTGTGTGTGTGTGTGTGTAGGAATTGATGTAGGGAGATGTGAGAGTGTGTGTGCGTGCATGTCAGTATATGTCTATTGTCTTCTGAACGGATCATGTGTGTGGGTGTATTTCTGTGTGCATGTGTGTGTGTGTGTGTGTGTGTGTGTGTGTGTGTGTGTGTGTGTGTGTGTGTGTGTGTGTGTGTGTGTGTGTAGGAAATTATTTAGGGAGAAGCTACAGTGTTTGTGTGTGCATGTCTGCATATGTCAGTGTTCTGAATGAATTGTATGTGTGTGTGTGTGTGTGTGTGTGTGTGTGTGTGTGTGTGTGTGTGTGTGTGTGTGTGTGTGTGTGTGTGTTCATGTGTATTGTCTCGCTAATGACAGAGGGACAATATTTTACTTAAAGACTAAAATATTATCCCGCTGTCATTATTAAAGAGCTTTTTATTGAAATTTTCTTAGAGAGACAGAACCACAGAGGGACAGACAGGCAGAGAGACAGAGGCAGAAAGCCAATTTCAATAGAAAGCATTCTACAAATAAACCCCACTGGCAGAATCCTTACCTAAGCAGGGTATATAATAAAAGAAGAAAACTGATGGCCAAAATCATGAAAAGCAACTCCCTTAAAGGCAAGTGTTCTTTTATACAACTATAAAAGAAGCTAAGAAGTCTAATTAAGTCCAACAATGCCAACTATGAGATCAGGATAGCTTCACAGGCTAAGGACAATCAGAAGGCCTTCATCAGCTACTTCCATAATCTTAGAGGTTATACACAACAGTATGCTGAACTGGTGGTGAATGCTTCCACCTACACTGATCAGAGTGACATAGTAAATTTACTGGCTCATAAATTCAGCTGAAACGTCACCCCCACCCCTGTTTCATCAGGTAAAATCCCATTCAACATACTTTTCCCAGCTATCAGCAGGGACCAAGTGCTGGCAACACTTGCTAAAGCCAAGAACTATGCCTCTGTGGGTGTCAACAACATTCCCACTTGACCATGTAAGACACTCTTCGAGTATAACCTTGAAACAGGCTACATTCCATTTGAATGGAGGACCACAACAGTCATTCCCCTTCACAAGGGTAGACCATTAACCGACCCAGGGAACTACTGATCCATCAGTCTAGCAAGCCTAATATGCAAAACCATGGAACAAGTTATCATATAAATTTGTCTTTGATAAGGGAAAGTCACGCCTACTTAACCTGGCATACTTCTTTGAGAAGGTCACCAAGGCAACTGACAAGGGTAAAACAATGCATACTACATATCTTGATCTGGTTATGGCATTTTATATAATATCCCACTGAGGCATTATTAACAAGCTCTCTGAGTAAGGCAGAAACCCTTACATAACTTGTTGGGTTGCTAGCTGGCTCACAAACAGGACCCAAGAAGTGAAGATTGGTGAGACCACTTCTACTTAGAGAACAGTCACTATAGTGTACTTTAGGGCTCCTTGTTGGGCCCACTCCTGTTTGGAATTTACTTCTTGGAAGTCAAGGTTAATGTTAAATGCCTCTGACTCAACAAGTTTACAAATAACTGTAAATTGAGAGCTATTATAGATTCCCTTCAAGAAACAAACAACTTGCAAGTGGGTCTAACACAGATAAATGATTGGTGCTAAAGCCATGGCTTAAAATTCAATGTCAAAAAGTGCATTATAATGTCTTTTGGGAAACTACCAATTCAAGTTAGTTACTCCATTGATAAAATGACCGTAAGAGTCAACACAGTAGTAAGGGATCTAGGAACATATGTAGAAATCAATCTGATGTTTGACAAGCACGTAGCTAAGATAATAAGAAAATCATTCTATGTTGCCCAGTTTATAGGTAAGGGTATGTTATTCAGGTCCATGGAAGTTATAGTACCAGTATACTGATTCCTTATCAGACCTGTTGTTGAATATAATGCCCCTTTGGCATGTATCTAACCAGACACTTGCAACATTTGGAAAGCCCACAAAGGATTGTCACCAGGAGAATTCAGGGCATGAGTATCCTGTCATACACTGATCACCTAAAGACCCTGGCTCTGTATTCAGTCTCCTACAGGCTGCTGAGAAGGGATCTTTGCCTGTCTTAAAGGGCCTCCTCAGAACCACACCTAATGGATCTGTTGCACATGCACAAAACAAATAGCACTAAAAACACTAGACCCTGGGATCTAAAGTTCACTTATGACATAAACGCAATATGCTGGAGAGACAGATATGTGTCCCAGATGATACTCTAACTAATAGACTCCCCATTCATGTAAAATAGAATTCATCCCTGACCCTGTTCAAACAAAACCTTGACAAGTGGATGGGAAATTGTAAATTTACCTCCAGTCTGGCCCCCATGTCCCTTATGGACAGAGGCCATCGATAAGAAAAGTATTATCCTAACAACCCTCCCCCGCCACATATCCTTAACTACCTGCCTACTAACATGCCCCCATAGGATACTTGGGACCTAAAAGATTTAGTGTGTACAGTGCAATTATTGAATATGACATTTATATACAGGGAATGTATATGTGATAACTGACTGTAGTACTATATCTTTTACTCCATCCTGTATAAATAAGACACAAGCTGTATGGCAGTTGTGCCATGCACAGCTGAAAGAGACATGTTTTAACATTTGTCATTGGACAACCATAGATGGGGGTATATTACACTGAATCATATCCTAGACAAACATGCATTTTATATACATGTGCATGATAAACAGTAATATAATAAACAAAATACAGAAGGGACAAATAAAAAAAAACAGATCTGATGACTTTTTAGTATTTCAAGGTCTTTATTTGTAAATGGAGCACATCTAATATAGGATTATACTGGGCATGCTCACAAGACATTACCACAAACATTGACATAAAAACATGTAAACAAGGCAAACATATATTATTTGCATTAATAGTAAATAAAAATTGAGAATAATGACTTCATACAGTGTTGTTTAAGTAATGTAAATACATTCATAGAATGTTACCATTGGCTGAAATTGAACAGCAAGCTACCTAATCCCACTGACTGCAAAGATGTGTATGAATCACATGTGCCACGATGGAAGTGTTTTAAGCTGTGAAATTCTACCTATGTGAAGTCATTACATCACATAATTGTTTTGCAATTTCTACGAGATAAAAGTGCGGATATCATTTATGCATAACAGAATTAAGACATGAGCAGTGCTTACTGTCAGCCAATATGGGTTTTGAACCCCTGACTTTGTGATGAAAGAAACTACATGATACTGGAAAGAATGAATGCACCATAGGTGCTACAGGTGTGAGATATTTTGTTTTTTGAAACTTTAACAATTTTATTGCTGCAAGGGAGCTGTATTAAAATTCTGTCGCTATATGTGTGTTTCTCACACAACATTGCCTGCTGCTAGGTATACCCCAGTACATGTGATGCATAATACAGTCATCACTGAGACAGGAAAATAAAAGTCAGGCACAATGTGTGGATAATCATGGATTCAAATACATTCCTTACTAAGGCACCAGCATAGAAACCATAGTCTGATGTCCTCAGGCCACAGGAAAAGCCATAGTAGTTCTTAAAGGAAAGTCAAATGCCATCCCATGGCATCATCATTATAAAAAAAGCCACTTCTGTGGGAAAAAGGAGCAGAAATCATTGTACTAGGAATCCCCATCCATACACATACACAGCAGATAGTTGGGTGACAAATTGTGACACACATGAGTCTAAGACCTAATGGCTGGATCTGTACATACTACCTAAGATCACAAGGTACAGAACACAGCCTGAATCTCACACCACATAAGATATTCTTTTACAGCTGTGACAGTGCACATTAAATGGATGGCATCACCATTCTTTCATACTTTGATGTTCTTCTAAAAATGTATGAAGGTTGTTGAAATGCACAATAACACTACACAGCAGCACAAACTACATGCATTAGGAACCTTCTCTACACAGCACAACAGACAAACTCACATGCACAGTAGTCAATCACTGCTGAATTAAAACCTCCACCATCTGTATTTATGCAGTCCAGCATCAACAGGTATCATCACAGGGTAACTCATATGACCACTTTGATGCAGTTCATTTTTTATAACATGATGTAAGCATAGTGTTTCTAAAGCTGTTTATTGCTTGGGGTAATACAAATCTATAGAGTAATCCTCTGCCAGGAAAACTATGTCCACTAAGTGGAAGATTACATAAGGGATGTTGTCACAGATACAATTATACATGACAGTTTACATAGTGGTATTAATTACCCAGTGATGGATTTGTACCTCTACCTATCCATTTACTTAAGTTATACAACACAGAATTAGCTGAAAATGCCGCAGGAGAAGCCTGAGTTGCATAGGCACAGTGTGCAGTTTTGACATGCTGACCTCATCAGTGGAATTGAGACAAGGTGTTTGTAGTAAAAGTGGAATGGGAGCATCTTCTCCCATATTAAAATCTTCCATTGACTGGAAGATAATACAGTGTGTCTGTTCAGAAAGCTCTATGTAACTGACATTGAAACCACACATAATAGTTCTCCACTGTGAGATTTGAGCTTCCTACATATCTATTTACACAATGTAGAGAACTTAGTATTAACTTTACAAGTTTGACTCTCAAGAGGGAAAGAGTGCACTTATTACAGGATTGCCTTATCACTGTGTGGCAGATAAGAAGTTTACATTAATAGTAGGATCCACTTTAGAGGAATATGTGTCCAAAATTAAAGTTTTCTCCTGAGTGGAAGTAGATTCAACACATCTGTTCTTAGAAGATTTACTTCCATGACACAAGAAGCACACTGACACCCAAATTCACCACTCTCAGATATTAAGCACCTATCTAACCAGTTAGTCAATGCACAGTATCAGTTGTAAATACCACAGGAGAAGTCTGAATCATATGGAGAAAACGAGCACTTTTAACAATGTGACATCATCACTCTATTGCAGAGAAGATGTTTGTGGTAAACCTGGGATAAGCGAAGGGAAGGGTGGAATACTCACTCAGGTTAATTTTTTCTTCTGACTGGAAGCTGATGTAACATTTCTTCAGGAAGCTATATATACCTGATCCTGCAGACACACATACATGGTTTGCATGATGAGAATTGAACGTCTTATCTATCCAATTATGTAATCTAAAGAGCACAGCATTAGACACAGGTCCACAGGAGAAATCAGACTCTTATGGCGGCAGAGTGCACTTTTGAGAGGATGACCTCATCACTATGTTCCAGAGATGATGTTTCTGTTAAAAGTCGGATAAAGTACAGAGGGAGCTGTGTCCAAAGTTAAATGTATTTTTCTCAGTGGAGGCAGACACAGCACATTTGATATTAAGGCCTTACTTATCTGTCACTAGACACACAGACAGACACACACACACACACACACACACACACACACACACACACACACACACACACACACACACACACACACACACACACACATAAAAACAAGTTCCCCACAGTCGGAATTGAATTTCCTACCTATCTGGTTAATTAATTTATGGAACACTTTATTAGTAACAAGCACCACTGGAGAGGTCTGAAATTAAAGATGTGAAAAAACACATTTGTAGTTAGTAAAAAGTCACTATTTGGAACAGCGGTACTGTGCATCACAGCTTTTGGGATAGAATGCATGGGTGTGGACAGGGCAACATAAACAGCACTGTGCTTGACCCATGAAATGGTATCCTTTTCTGCTAAAATGTATATACAATCCTTCAAGTTCATTGTGTTACTGTGAGGGAATATACCTCTTTCACAGTATGGGATGCCAATGACAGTAACAGTCATAAACCAATGGATTATCAGTCGAACATTCCTGTTACTTTATTCTGGGATAATTGCATGGAAATAGTAAACATTTATAGTGTCAATGTCAGTTGTTTTATCTTGTGTTTGCACAATGTGCATTTTCAGTACAAACATAATCTTTCTAAATATGACAGTGCACTGCAGAATTACTGTGATGGATTATGTGTGGATAGATTACCCAATACTGTAACAGAGTTGCAAGTGTAATTACTGTAGTGCAGACAGGCTGGCATAACTGAGCAGGCATCACTCTGAAATCCGGATAACTTGTTGTCAAAATTCAATGCTCACATTCAGACATTATGCAACTTAAACAAAAATTATTTTTTGTAAATGTTTTTTTACTCTTTGCCTGAACTGCAGCACTAGCAAGCTCAATTGTGCTGCTGATGACAAAGTATTAGCATATGCGTAATCATATCTTGAGGTTCTGAAGTTAGATTTGGAATTAGAAGTATTCTATGGTGCTCTGTGTTGACTTTTGCACAAATAAGCAGTACACACATAAAACCACATCTTGAATCTGATGGAATGCAGAACAGATGTGTGTTATGGCTGTATTCCTGGTGTCATGAGTTATACATTTGTCATGACAGCTGTAGTTAATCAATCCTTATATGTATACTGCAACTGTATTAAGAAACACACAAGGAACCAAACATGCTATTGCTAGTGGAAACATGGCTTTTGGAAACAGTTTGGAATCAAGGAGGTTTATTGGATGACACAGAAGGACAGTTGGCGACAGGAATACACATACAAGCATACTGACAGATTAGTTCACGTTTCATTTCTGCACATATTTGTGTTGTGTTACCATTTGCTTTATCACAGATTCATAGGTTTTTAGTAGTTAATGACCTTTAGGCTCCATCACATTTTCTCATAAGGGTTAGAAGAGTCTATGCCCTCTTAATTAACTGTCTTGTAACTTAAAATAACAGTCAAACATTTTTTAAGAATCTTTTAGTGTCCTAACATTTTCAGTGAACTGAATTGGGTATGATCTTTCTAATGAGGTTATTATGTCCAAGTCACTTAAACAGACTGTTTTCCTGGGCTTACTATGAATAAGTTCCATGCATGTCAGTGTCCTATCCTAGTTAACAAAAACAGCCATACAAGCAAATGAATAAACAAACAAACAAACAAACAAACAAATAATAAAGTAGGATACAGAGATACATACATATGTAGTTATATAGGAATCTAAAGAACAAGGGATTAGAGAGGAGTGTTTTTTAGGGGACTGTAGAGTACATAAAGTGATGCGTAAAACATTGAGTGAAGAGAATTCCCACATGACATTTAATAGAACTTGTACTAGGGAGTTAATGTTCTGATATGAAATAAAAAAAATAAAAGCAGCAAACCTAAAATATGGCAGCAGCTTTGTTTAAAAATGATTTGAAGAATTTTGGAAATGAGCTATAGTGCTTAATTGCCACCCCTTTGTATAGCTGCTAACAAACAGTTAAAACTGCAACTGCTCATAAGTTCAAAATAGTTTCAACATTATTATAAGAATATTGAGCTTGGCTTGATGGATTGCCATGCTTCAGTTTCAACTCACACTTATGGAAGCCAATCAGCAGAATTAAAGTGACGTGAATATTACATGAAGAATAGTGTTGGCCTGGGACATCAACAAATCACTGAAGCCGTGGTGATCCCTGCATTGTAACCGACACTGATCATAACACTTCATTCTTGGCAGAGGGCTTGACTGGTAGGTAGAAGTCATCTGTTTGATATCAGTGTATCATATTTACAGTCAGCCGTATATATAGCAACTCTAAGATTGCAAAATGTCAGAGAATAGGGAAAAAGTGAGGAAAATGCTGTTCCAACTTCCGCACAATTCTCTGAGGCTAGCTGCTATGGCAAGACACCATCGATGTTTTAGGGTCTTCGTTCTTTCTGAGAGTCAGTGAACTATCTCTTGAAAAGCAATTGGGCTCCTAACAATTAATTCAAAATAACTTCCACTCCCCAGTTGACACATGAAAG
Source organism: Protopterus annectens (assembly GCF_019279795.1). Taxonomy (NCBI): domain Eukaryota; kingdom Metazoa; phylum Chordata; order Ceratodontiformes; family Protopteridae; genus Protopterus; species Protopterus annectens. The sequence continues at coordinate 1,855,752,336 of NC_056729.1, read as the reverse complement.
TACAAAGCATAACCTGAATGCAGAATAAAAAGTTTTCACCTTAAAATCAAACAGCTATTGTGTACAACATATTTGCAAAAAATGTATCACTAGTATTTGAAAGGTGCATTGCAGAGGATTTGAAAATAAACCTATATGTTATCAAGAGACATTACTTGGATTCCATTATATTTGGATAGAGATGCTGACGTGGTTTTATTCTTCTTTCTTGAGCTGTAAAGTATAAGATAACCTTTTGCCTCAGAAATACAGACACCTTAGAACACATTTGTCCATGGCTCACTACAGAAATTAAGACAAAAATGAGGCAGAGGAACTCTGCTCAGAAACATTGGGAACAAAACCAAGAAAATAGTAATTTATATCAAGCCTTCTTGAACCTCAGCAAAGCTTGCAGGATTGTAACAAATGTTCCAAAACCCACATGACGTAGGTATAAATGATTGGTGTTCCCCCAGTTCAAATTATTTCTGGAAAAACAGTAAGAATTTATTAGGGCATATCACTGATTCAACGTATACTAATTTTCCTGTGCCTAAAATGTTCCTGCTAATGGATAGCAGGATTTCCCAGGTACATATGTAGAACTTTTGCCAATCAGTCAAGACAACAAATATCACTGCCAAAACGATGGCAACTAGTGTTCAACAATACTCTTACTACAGACTCTATCAAGCCTTCCACTTTAAAAATTATGTACAAAAAGTGTCCATAAACTCTGGAAAGAAAATAATAGGAAATTATATGCAAAATTTAATGCACTACATCTAGTATTTCTATAAACGTCTGTTTCTTTTATAGCTAAGTATTTAGCTCACGTTTAATATCTCTCTTTCCATGTCTATTGTTTTTATTTCTTTTTAGCATGCAAGTATTACTGTATTGCATAAAGTCTGATATTCTAACCCACAGTATTTCAGACTAGCAAACAACTTATTCCTATGAGATGGATAGCATGTGGTGTGAATCCTACCACTACCACCAAAATATGCTATGGACATCCTACATTGTTATTTTCAGTTTACATAAGAGATTTTCAATGTCACTTCTGTCAACAAGTAATTTGAGATGTGAGTTTACAGAACCTAAATCTACACCACTGCCTCCAAATATATAAAACACTACAGTAAATATACAATGAAGCCTTGGGTAATGACCAATACTTGTCACCACCAAATAGACTTCAAACACATACGCACACACACACACACACACACACACACACACACACACACACACACACACACACACACACACACACACACACACACATCGGATTACTAATCTTATACCAAGATCTCATTTACTGACCTCTTTTCCAATGAGACAACTAACTTTTACTGTAATAACTGATGGCCAATCAGTTTTCCTTCAAAGAGGATGAATATTTAGTCACATCAATGCCTTGAATATGCATTTCGCATTAAAATAAGACACCAGTCACAAGCTTTTATAAATAAACAAATGAAATTGTTTTACTTTAAAAGACATCTAATTATACATGCAAGAGAGTAGTGTAGTTGCACAGGGTAAATAAAATATAATATTTTATACAGATAGACTGATGAAAAAAAATTAATTGCATCTGTTGTAATTTCTAATTACTCATTACAGATGACTGATACCTCAGAATGAAAATATGGAATATATTTGCAAGGTTGATGGCTTAAATTCTCAAAAAGCCAAAAAACTCTCAGCATGCATTTTATGCAGGGAGGGCAAGCCCCCCCCCCCCCCCTGCACCTCCCACACCCTCTGCTAATTATGTATACCAACTCTAAGATCACAATACAGCAAAGGAAGGGCAATTACCCAGATCCTGCTGTAAACCAATCTTATTGTATTCATGTTTTCAGTGTTTTGTTTCTGTTATAATGCTTTTAGGTGTCAGGTCATTTTATATTATAAATGTATCCTTGACAATAATGGCCAACAAGTCTATGATCTAGTAATGCTCATTTTGATGTTCTTCCCAACCTAGAATTTCTCAAATTCAGATAACAGTCTCAGACAGAAAGAGAGAAATGACAACAGTAGATCAGACCTCTCAACCAATTGGGGACAAATTTGAACAGAATCAGGGACAAGTCAAGAAAAAATCAGGGACAATCAGGGAAAATTTTAAAATATTAGTGCTATTAACTTGAAACATTGACAGAATCAGAGCATATGAATTAATACACATTTTCTGAAGTAAAAGAAGTTTATAACTCTTAATTATTGTCATTATTCATTAAGTGTAATTCACCACCTTTCCTCCAAAAGTCATTAGTTTTAGGAGAGATTAAGAGGGACAGAGTTAAAATTTGAGTCAAAATCAGGGACGTCCCTGAAAATCAGGGACAGTTGAGAGGTATACAGTAGATCTGGTTCATTATGCTCTGTGGAAGGTAGAGAAATTTCCAAGTCTAAATAACAGTCTCAGATAAAAAGTAAGAAATGGACAACAGCAACAATTCTGGTACAATACACTCCACAGAGCTTAGACAGATAAAAAAACTCTTCTTTTAAAACAACTGCTAGAATACACATGTAGCTTTGTTGCATGATGTGGAAATGCATGCTATGAAGGAAACAGCATAGCTGCTATAAACAACTCCCTTTTATTAATTTCTACATGCCTAAATAGATATACATCTGAATATAAACTCAATTTTATATTTCCTGGTTAAGTAGTTATCTTACACAGATAATTTATTAAATGTTTTTTGAGCATTCTGTTGGTAATCTTTGGTTAAAATCCACTTACTCCTGAATCATTCAGACCCTCTCCCCATCATCGCCAAAGAACATCTACCAAAGGTATTCTGTAAGACCAAAAAAACTTTCGCCAAGTGACATAATAATATACCTGGCTGTTTAATAAACAGTACTAAACAAGTCCTGGAAGAACCTCTTCTAAAACTATTTAACATTTGTTTAGTCACTGGTTTTGTCCCTGAAATTTGGGGGCACAGCAATAGTACTGCCACATCACCAGAGTAGCCTTATCTCTGACCCCTGAAAGTGTAGGCCAATCAGTCTGATGAGTTTTGTTTTCAAAGCCATAGAACATATTACAACTGACCTGATTAACTACGATATTAAAATTTTCATCAGGCTAGACTTGCAACAGTTTGGCTTTGAAAGGTTACATCCTGACCAATGAATCTGGTTAACTTCTTTCAAAGTATAACACAGGCTATCAAGAACAGTCATGCTCTCCACACAGTGTACCTTAACCTGGCTAGTATGTTTGACATCATCCCCCATTCTAGCATAATTAGTAATCTTAATGTATTTCAAATTGATCCCTATGTGGTAACATGGATAGTATATTGGTTAAAAGATAGAACCATCATGGTGCAGGAAGCTGGTGCCTCATCAGAGAGTATGAAGATGAAGGGCAATGTCCTACTTGGATTAGTTGCAGGACTTCATTTATTCAGCATTTACTTTTCTAGTCCAAACACCATGAACCAATACTTCTGGCTAATCAAGCTTGCAGATGACTGTAAACTGTGAGTTATTGTCATCTTCCCCTCAGATACATTAGCCCTTAAGCAGTACACTTACAAATTCTTGGTGAAAAAAGAATCATCTCAAATTAAATGCTAAAAAGTACAATATTGTCACATTTGGTAGAAAACCACTCCCTTCAGCATACAACACCCTACTCTGCAACAAGAATGTTGTTAATGACCACTGGATTTAGGTTCGTAATGCTCTCTCCTTTGATCTTCATGTAACAACAGTAGTCAGAAACTATTTTTACTAATACAGATTATTGCTAAAGGAATGTCATCCAGATCTGAAAAGGTTATTGTCCCCTTATATTTAGCATAGATCAGGCCAATTATTGAATGCAATACCCACTACTGGATGTCTTAATCAACTTGAAACACACCAGAGGTTCCTAACCAAGAAGGATATTGGCTTAAAATCTATAAGCTACCAGAAAAGACTGGAACCATTTTCTTTTTATTCAGTGCCTTATAAACTCCTGAAGGTTGATGTATGCTTTGTCGTTCATGCTACTAGAGACCCAGTTGTCCCAAATCTCTTTTTTCTCCACAATCAAGTAGCCCCACAAATACCAGAACCAGGATTCTAAATTTTAATAATAAAACTTGGGTGAGGAGAGGTTTATTATGCATACGATCAGTGTCATAGCTGCTCCTTGTGGCCTGGCTGTGACTGATTTGATAGCAATCTGGATACACAAAGCTTACATAAGTATAGTTTTTTTAACTTAATCTGATTCAGTTATAGTTAACAAATCTGCACTGCATTTATTTGTTAGCTTGACATTGCTGGTCTCTGTGTCTGCATTTTGTTTTCCTGTTTTAGTGATAGCAAACAAAGCTGTGCTGCATTTATTTATTTGCCTGACATTGCTGATCTCTGTGTCTGCATTTTGTTTTCTGTTTTAGTGATAGTTAACAAAACTGTACTACATTTATTTATTTGCTTGATATTGATGGTCACTGTCTGGATTCTGTTCAGCTAATTTCAAAGTCGGGGGGTTGTTTTACTTTCTGTTGGTGCCAGTCTGTCCAACATGTGAGCACAGCTTTTTGTGCTATCTGATAGCCTGAGACTCTTAAATTTACCTTTATAGTACTGGTATAAGGAGTTAAATTTCTTTGAGACTGTATCAGTATCATAACTGATCCTTGTGGCCTGGCTATAACTGTTTTGATAACCATCTGGATGCATAAAATTTATATAAATATACTTTTTTGCATTTAATCTGTTTCAGTGATAGTTAACAAAACTGCTGCATTTATTTATTTGCTTGATATTGCTGGTCTATGTCTGCATTTTGTTTTTCTCTACCCTCCCACTCAAGTGTTGTTATATTCTTAAACATGGTGGTTTTGGAATTGCCCACCACTGCTCTAAATTTGATTTCGGACACTCCTCCCAGTCTCATCTCATCTCACACTACTGAGTACATTGTAATCATTTGGGAAGGCCAACCCCTTATTTTCTTAATCTTTAATTATCTTGTATTTCTTCCCTCTCCACTAAAAGAAATACAATTACACTTTATTCAACTGCTTTTACTGTAATTGTGTTCTTCCTGCTTTATTACCTTATTTTGCTTTGCTGCTTGCTCTTAAATGCTGAAGTGATTTTATTTTGCTATATTTATTACTGCTTGCTAGTAACCTGATTAAATTTGTCTGTTATTCTAACCCACTTAGATTTGGTTTTAGCACTTGGGCTTCAGTCCAGTTATTTTACATTTAAGAAGGTTTTTGTGGTCTATACTCTTGTGGACAAACCCGTATCAAAACCCTTTCTCAATAAATCCATTCAAGTTTCAGAACACTAAGTCTGGACAATTCATATCTGTTGCTCCTGCCAGCCTGACCAACATGGGCATGCTGAGACAGTGTAGCAACTGCCTCATGTTCATTGACAACCCTCTTCTCCTAGCACATATTTGTTCTACTTGGAAGAAATGTATCTATATCAGTAACATGGAGTCCATGCTCTCTCATATCACATTCAGTACTCCTGACAAATAGGAGATTGCCAGCACAAACAATGCATCACCTGCATCATACAGTCAAGTACAACACATACCCACCTATGCAGAGGTCCTCAATAAAAAAACTTACATAAACAGCAGACACCTCCAAAACACACTCAAAAACATTCCACACACAACACCAAACACATCACAGACAGTAGACAACACACCAGTGTCTCACAAACACAGCCCATAAGGCATAACAATGAGCTCACACAGCCTATATGGCATAACAATAAACCAAACATACTAGTCATTGGTGATTCAATTGTGAGACACACTGATGTCCTTCTCATCAGGCTTGACAAGGAGAAGATCATGGTCAGCTGTCTGTCAGGTGCCAGAATCCACCACATCACACATGCATTTAAGTTTCTCAGCAAGAGGTATAAGTATGACTCTGTCATTGTCCATGTTGGTGTGAATGACTTGAGACATACCTCCCTGGACTATATGAAGAGAGACATGATTGAGCTCTCAGAGTATGTGTACCATGTAGGTATGACCCTAGCCCTAAACAGCATCCTCCCTTCACCAAGAGTGATACTGCAATACCTACAAAAAATAATTGACTTCAACAATTGGCTTAGTTTCTGGTGTCATTCCAAGGGGATCCAGTATCTGTCTGCCTGGGATGACATGATTGACAAGCCTCAATGCTTTTCCAGAGATGGCCTCCACTTGTCACCACTGGGATTCGGGATTCTGGCCAAGGTTCTTACCTCACCCATTGTGCCTTTTTTAGGCAATGTCCCAAAGACAAATCTTCCAACATAAAAGATATGTCAAAAAACAAAGTGAAGGTAATGCTGCTTAATGTTAGGAGCCTTAACCTGAAAATGCACTCACTGGAGGATCTCCTCACACTGGAAGATGCTGATATCTGCACAGTCACGGAAACTTGGTTCAAGGCTGCGAAGAGCACCCTTGACTTATCAGGCTATACCTCATTCCACACATTCTGACCCCAAAAATGAGGTCGGGAAAACTAAGGGTGGTAGAGTCTCTATTTTCATTAAAGATAAGCACACCTCCAGAGTGGTCTGTCAGTATAATGCACTAGAACTACTCCAGGTGCAACTGACAGTTGGCAAGACACCCATCCAAGTTATAGCCAGCTATAGACCCCTCTCCATGACTCAGGGCATCCACTCCTCCTACCTGGACCTTCTTGACTTCATCAAGGTTCCCCCTAACACCCTGATCCTTGGTGACTTCAACTATCTGACCATAGACTGGGTCAACTGTTCCTTCTCTAATGCAATAACCCAACGATTCCTTGACTTCAGTATTTCTAATGCACTAGACCAGGTTGCCTCATCCCCCCACAAAGGGCGATAACATTCTAGACTTGGTTCTCACCAACATGGGTGACCGCTGCACCACCCCCATAGTACATTCTTCCCTGGTGAGATCAGACCATCAGTCTGTCTCATTCGAAGTTGCTATCCTGTCCAATCCTCCATCTCGAGGCTGTAACAAGGCTAAAAAACTTGTCAAAAGCTGACTAAAACCTCCCAGAGCTTCACATCACCACCCCCCTCGGAGGATGCAGACAACTATACTGAACAGTACACCAGTGCAGTATACAAGCACCTATACAACTGTATGGACTTAGCCATACCCAATAGAACTATAACCTACTCCATAAAGAAACACAAGCCTACCTGTTGGACATCATCTATCAACAGGCTTTACAACAAAAGGGAGAAACTGTTGTCCAAGAGTAAAAAGGCACAAAGTCACAATTGTAAAAATTCCCTCCTAAACCTCAGTAAGCAAATGTGATCACTAGTGAAAACCTCCAAAGTCAGTTATGAATTGGAACTAGCCTCTGAAACAAAGGGTAACCACAAATCTGTTTTCAGTTACATCAGGAACTTCCATGGCAAAGCCCAGGTTTATTCCAAATTAGTTCTTAATGGTACCACTTACACTGATCCTGCTAGCAGATAGGTTCAATGCAAACTTCACTCCCCAGTCCTCCTCAAAAAAGCCCAGTCAACATCCCTGATACTTGTCCCGCACCTCACATCTCCATAGATCAAGTGTTAAAGGCCCTGCCAAGGCAAAGAACACAGCTGCCACGGGATCTGATAGTATCTCAGGATGTATTCTGTACCATCTCCAACAAGAACTAGCCTCACCATTGAGCACCCAATTCAACCATAGCCTAAGTACAGGCTTCATTCCAGCAGAGTGAAGAACTGCCATTGTCATCCCCATGCACAAAGGTGGTGCCACTACTGACCCTGGAAATTATCACCCCATTAGCTTGACATGTCTGATCTGTAAGGCCATGGAATGTATTATTATGGACCTCATAAACAAGGACATAGGCAATCTCCAAGCACTTGACCCCACTCTGTTCAGCTTTGTCAAGGGCAGATCTTGCCTGTTGAACCTGGCTGACTTTTTTGAGACTGTTAACAAGGCATAGAATGAGGGAAAGTCAGTACATACAGCTTACCTTGACTTGGCCAAAGCCTTTGACACAATGCCCCACTCCGGCATCATCAAAAACTAAAACAACTTGGAGTAAATTCCTATCTTATCAGGTGGGTGGCCAACTGGCTCACTGATGGGACTCACAAGGTCAACATAGCTGCCTCTACCTCTGACACAGATGTGTCACTAGTGGTGTTCCCCAAGAATTTGTCCAGACACCCCTACTGTTTGTCATCTACTTCTCAGAGGTCCAGACAAAAACAAAAGGCCTGTGACTGACCAAGTTTGTGGATGACTGTAAGTTGGGAGCTGTCACTGACTCCCAAAATGATGTTAACATACTACAAGAGAGTCTCACAGCAACAAATGAGTGGTGCCAAAGTCATGGCCTTAAGTTAAATGCAAAAAAAGTATGATCATACCATTAGGCAAAAACATGCCCCCATTTTCACCACACCAGCGGCAACCCCCTAAACACACAATGTGTGGTGAGAGACCTGGGTACACAAGTTGACAACAAGCTCACATTTGACCATCATGTAGCGGCAGTGGTCAGAAAAGTCTTTTACTTGGTTCATCTCATAAGTAAAGGGATTGTATCCAGAAAAAATTAGGTTATTACCTCTCTGTACTCTTCCCTCATTAGTGCAATAATTTATTACAGCACCCTGTTTAGTATGTACCTGTACAAACACCTGTACCAACTGGAAAGGCCACAGAAATATCTCACAAAGAAAATCCATGGCCTACAGCACCTCCCCTATGTGGACAGGCTCAAATCATTATCACTCTACTCAGTATCATACAGGCTGCTCAGAGGTGATCTGTGTCTCACCTACAAGGCAATCTCAGACCTGCCCTACTAGTGATGGTCCATATCCGTAAGTCTAACTCTTCGCACATTACCTGAAAGGCCTAAATCTAATATGAGACATTAATAAAACATGCTGGAGAGACAGGTTTGTTTCCCAGAGGCTTTTCCGTCTCTGGAATAGACTCCCCATACACATCAAAGAAAGTATGTCGTTGACCATCTTCAAGCGCAACCTTGATGAATGGATGGGAAACCACAAATTTGTCCCAGAGCTTCCAGCTGTATGCCTCACTGACAGGGGGGACAGGTGCTGATTGAGGTTTCTTTTTTGGGGATAAACTCATGGCTAGGCTTGTAAGGGCCCCATGGCTATTAGCCTAGTAACCTCCTATAATCCTATAGGCATCCCCTTGACTGGAATATAGTCCTATTACAAATTAAGCAGTGTCCTTCATTATCTTCCTTCAATCAGGAACTGGGTGATTGGATATATATTGACAAAATTTACCACTGCTTGACAGTATTAACCCTTTTTTTAATGAGGTATTGTCTAATGATGGGTACTGGCAAGGAGTAAATTGTAACAGATTTGTCTTACATTTCTTATGATTCTATGATTCTACCACCCACCTAGAAAATATAATGGCATACATTTAACTGAAATTCATTCATGTCCATGCCTCCTGGTTATGGTATTTATTGTTTAAGAAGCAAAGTCACAGTTCCCTGCAGGAGGAAAAATAAAAGCTGAGCTTTTAAGAGAGGTCATGGCTCTTCAAACACCATTGATTCTCTAGTCAGACCTCTCAGTCTGGATTGTCTCTCATTTTTTAATCTTCATAAAAGTATTTCAACTGTGTGGTTTATGACATTATATTTTCCATTAATTTTGTTATGTTTGCTTGCAAAAAATATTAGATTTTCCAAAAATTATATACTGATTAAGATAAATGCCTCCTTCCCAATCACTCACTTATAGCATCTCTGTTGCTACCTAGCTGTGTGTCTACTTTTTACCTGGAGTCATATGATGGTACTTAAGTAATGTGTGTCTCCTTTTTATCCAGAGTAATATAATAGTACTTAAGTAATGTGTGTCTCCTTTTTATCTGGAGTGTTATAATAGTACTTAAGTAACATTCTCTATGTTCATCCTGCTGAACCCACAAAATTCCTAATGGCTCCTGTGTTCGTCTAAATACCAACCTTTTCCACATGTTCCTTCATTTATAATAGTTTTATGTTTCTATTTTTCCACAAGATGACAATTACAAACAATGTGTAGTGCATGGAATGCTACAATTACACTCTAAAATGGGAAAAAGATACACTTGTTAAACAACTTTCTAATGTTAAAACACTGAAAGTACAACATTAGTACTCCTACACTTTATTATGTAATTGATAATATGGGGAGTAAATAAATCTCCAGGAATTCAAAGCATTATGATTGGATCTCACCAATTACAACCCTTATTATGTGTTCTCAACATGGATACCAAGAGCCACCTCTGAAGCTTCCCTCTCAAGGTGAATTCCTTGTCATCAAAGTCTCAAAAATATAATAAAGTGGCTATAATAAGAAACCTGATCATAGTCCTCTATGTTATGGTTGAGCAACCCTGAGGCTATCCCTTATTTCATATATACTCAAAGCACATGACAATTTCATCTTACATCTTATCACATTACTCCCATCCTTTCCCTATGTTTCATCAAAACTGTTAAACTTCTGCACACGTCTACCACTTGTATATGTCAATCCCTTCTCTCTACACCTCTAATACTGCTTGTCACAATTGATCATTCTTTTTCAAGCTTTAATAGAGTTTTCATAAACTTATGTAATATCTTTATCTGCATATTCTGTACTACACCACACCATTCTATCTTCCATAGGTCCCCTAAATACATTTTCTTATAAGTTTTCCCTTAACTATCTCACATTCTCTTTGTCCAACCTCAGACACAGATCATTTCAATCTTACATTGTTTTGCCTGTTCCTAAATCTCAGTATATCTTCCTCAAGCTTCTTTTCTTTTCTTTTCTTTTCCTTTCCTTCATCAATTACAGCCATATAAAAAATCATGTTCTCCATGCATTATTTTGTTTTCTGTACCTTCAACACAATCTACTATTATACCACCTCCTTCACATACCTATGCATTAGCTCTTCACTTTCCCTAAAACTACAGTCATTTTTCAAGATCTCACAATTTTTTATTCTCCTCATTCACCTCTGGTAATAATACCACAGTGCTTGCTCTTATTGTATCCATTGAACTCAATCCACAATTGCAATCCTTTTCCATTCAGCATAATCTTCTCAATGTTTCAACTCTGTTTCTCTTCTAGTATTAATCTCATAGCTTGCACCCTTACATAACTGTCTCCATCTCAGTCTGTTTCCATTACCAGGTCTTCCATTCACATCAGTGTTCCATTCCCACTAAGACAATTCCTCTCTCTCTCTCTCTCCAATACAGTTTTGCACCATTTACTGACAGCAATCACAGTGAAACATTAAAGATCTGCCAGGGAACAAACTCCTCTACCTCTTTTTTATCACCACAAACTCCTGATACACAGACCTATCCCTTATAAATAAATGGATAAAAATCTCTTTGCACTTCTCTACTCACTAAGCATCGTGGCTTCACAGACATTACTGGACATAAAAAAATGATAAAATCGTAATCTTAACAGCTTCTGTACACCTCACTGAATTGAGACCCTTCTCCAAATTTTTGCTCAGTGATGCTTCAATTTTTCTGAGTGGCCTTTAAGGGACATCCTCCGCTTCATTTAATGTACACACATTGAGCAGGTTCTTTTGATTGCTTTTGGTCAAACCTGCATGCATGTTAATTGCACAAGATAAAGGTGGATTGATGTAGGGTTGTTCATGTTTTGTCACCTTTGTGTGACTTTGTGATCAGAATAAATATGTAAAGGAGGAGTGTAGAGTGCAGTCCCCAGAATCTGAGGTGTGGGTAGCTTGCCAACATGCAAAAAAATGTTTTCTTACTCTTTTTATTATAATTTTGAGTTACATTTCATTATTTAAAACACAGTGAAGTCTAATTTGTGCTTACTGTGATGATCTAGCAAAAGTGAAGCAGCTTTAGCAACTTCTTAATCTGCAATTACTCTTTAAAACCTACATATTTATCTATACTTTCTACTACTGGTAGTCCCTCCTTCTTGAAAGCTATACTCACATTAACTCTGTGTTTAATGACTAATTTTTTAGGAAAATATCTGAACCATAATAGTGTTCTAGACTGCTGAAATATATCCTGCTATTTTGGAGGACCTTTATATCAGGTCTAAGTAGCACTGTGCCACTAATATAGATCACAATCAATTTGGCTTTGTGAAGGCAAGGTCCATGAACCAAGTAAGTTTCATTGATAATGTTACAAGGACTGTAGTCAAGTGGTCATTCTGTACATACTGTTTATCTTGTCCTTGCAAAGGCTTTTGATACAATCCCTCATGCTGGTATTATTGAAAAAATAGACAAGCTTAATGTATACCCCTTACATTGTCCAATGGATTTCATAGTGGCTATCTGACAGTTCTCAAGTTGTGAAAGTTAATTGTTCATTCTCTGAATGCATATTTGTAACTAGTGAGGTGCCACATGGTTCTGTTTAGTGACCTCTCTTGTTTTACATTGATTTTTCATCATCCAAGCCAATATTGCAGTAGTCTTACTGACCGAGTTTGCTGATGACTTCAAACTTGGAACCTCTCATCCATTAATGCAAAACAGGCCCAACAAGGGATGGAATATATACATACATGGCATGTCAAAAACAGCCTTAAACTGAATGAAAAAAAAAAGTTCATCATAGTAGCTTTTGGCAGAAAGGTTGTTCCTAACTCATATGTTGTCAGTGGTTCTCTTCTTCAGACCAATACCGTCACAAGAGACCTAGGTACTTATGCAGATAACGTTCTCTCACTCAGTCTCTAACTACTGAAATTAATGGTCTTAATTCCTCCAATTACCCCAGTAGATTAGCATGCACCTCCTTATACTCAGTAGCTTGCAGGTTGCTTTGTGATAACCTGTGTCTTGCTGTTGAGCCATGCAGGACCCACTCCTAAATGACTACCTCATTCTTCACAAAACCAGTTGCTCTACAAACATAGGTTTCTAGCTTAATGTACTCCTAGCCTATGAAATAAGTTACACTACAGATCAAACAAAGTACTACTTTAGCTACCTTTGTGGCTGGTCTTAATGACTGGATGGGTAGGTGCAAGTTTACACAAGGATTACCCTGTATGACCCTACATGATTTGGGTGGTGAGTACTGTTAAGTGCTTGAAAAGTGTGGCTAGAACTTTTACGTTTGTCTGCAAAAAGGTGTATGTGGTTATTCTTGTTTTGGTTCTCATGAGTGATTGCCTAGCATGTTACTATTTTGTTATGTTCCAATTTCTATAAAGACACTGAACAAACATTTTGTTTTCAGCACAATTTCCTTCTTACATTTTGCTTAACACTCCAACAATCACCTAGCCTGGAACCCAATGACAAAATACAATTGATAGTTCTCTCTCTCTCTCTATTTGTAAATGCCCCTTGAGATCATACACTGGTGAATGATGGGATACTCACAAGCCCCTAGATGGTACAGCGCAGCTGGAGTTTATGATAACACATATGAAGGTTACTTCAATATAACTGAGTGCTGCAGAAAAGAAAGCTCTCGCTGTTGTTTGTATGTATGCAATGACTTCCTAGAGACTGCAGGAGTTGGGCTTCATAGGATTTCTCCTAGTCAGTCTGTAATTCCTTTGGAAGACGTCAATACTCACACGAGTAATCAATGCAAATACTGAAATGCACACTGTTGTGATGATCACTATAATTATTTTTTCTAGGGATTCTGTCATAATTAGATGCATTTCATACTTAGGTCACATCTGCATCTTGTATAGGGAAGATTAACAAATGCTTGTATGCATAAGCTGGCAGTGTAATATATCTCTGCATGAATTATATTATTCATGTATCTATGCCAGTATTTTATGAATTGCAGTCCAGCTCATTTCTGAAGTACCCAGTTCATGTATCATTTGCTATAGTATGTATAACTCTATTTAAGAGCATTGTGCTATGTGACCAATAGAAAAATGATACTAAGGGAGTTTGTACAGATGCATCATACTTTGTAGCATTTGAGCATTGATTATATTTAAAACATTTAGTCACAGCATAAAGACTGCAATTTGTAGTATTCTCTTTGGAAGTATCTCAAATATCACATTAAGTCCTAAGGAATACAATGTGTGCAGTATTTGGACACACACATACACACATACATGCACAGATGGACATAGACACATACACACACACACACACACACACACACACACACACACACACACACACACACACACACACACACACACACACGCACACACACACACAGAGCCATAGCACACTGTACACTGTGTGAACTGATGCTGTCTGGCTGCTTGTCCACGTTGGTGCAGGTGCTTGTTGCTTACTTGGAATGTAGTTATGGAATAGCTCACACAAGGTGCAGAATATCATTATCATGATTCTGTTCCTAGATCATAGTAATATTTCTTCCACATATCAGAATGCATCCACCAAGAGTCTGGAAAACACCGTATACAGTGATTATGAATCCCACTGTCCATCATTGGAGACCAGTGAAATGGCATAAAATGATCTTTATCATTTTGCATTAGAACAGTACCTAAACATTCTGTACTTGTGTCTAACACATAATCCCCTGGATTCATTAAGTTTGCGCCATGCACCAGAGTAGCATTTGCGATCTAGTGCTAAATATGGCAGTCAAGCGATTCAGGTAAGAGCTGTTTCCACATGCACTACCAGCATATGCCAGAGCTGCGCAGCTCCCGGCACATGTATGCTAATTACCCCATGTGCAACAGTGTAGCATGCAAATGAAGGTATATAGCGATTCATGACGTTGTACAGGCATAGCGTAAGCATGTAGAAATGTAAACCAAAAAAAATGGTTTACATGTTGTCAAACATAAAATTGGAGCCATGAAAGCAGACCAAACCTACGTGTTATAATGTTAATATATGACAGTGGCTAAATATATAGCAAATGGCATAAAACAACATGCACAACATATAAAAAATAACATTTAATTTCATGGCCACACCAATGCAAAGTAAAACTGCAGTGCATTGGTGCGCAAACTGGATCATAATGAAAATATATTTAGATGTTGTAAAACTGTAATGTAATGCAATTCATGATATCCCCATAATAGTCAATGGCACGCATGCTATACCACAACCATGGTGTAAGGGTTGCTAAGGGTCTGTGACAGTGTTCCATGCGGAAACTAGGAATTAGCAGTCAATGCCATGCAAATGAGTCAAGTAGTACTGAATCGCAAATGTCCTGCCGGCGTAAGGATGTACCACACAGCATAGCGTTTCAACACCGAGGAGTGGCCTGGAGGTAAACATGACATAAAGAGAGGGACGCGTCACCGTATCTGTAAGCACATTGGATCATTGCAAATCCGTGTTGGGTGTTGCTAAGCAAAGCCGCAGGATAGGGGTGTGGAAGCAGCCATAGCTTTTCTTAGCTGAGAGCACACAAGATAACCAAAAGTTCATGTGAACATGGATGAAAACGCACATGAAACCCGATAAATGGATGTGCACGGCGCGCACCACAGCTGAAACAGGTAGGATACAGGAAGACAATAAGGAAATACAGCAGCATGGTAATTGGAGTACAAATGAGTAATTTACACCTAGAAACTTACAGTGGGCCATAGACAACAGCTAACAAGGCTGCTAGCAGCTACCTGCAGAACAGGAAAGGGGAGGTGCCATACAGCTTACAAAAAGAGAACTGTCACAGCAGAACAAAGCAAACTTGCTGTAGATCAGCTACATAACACATTTCCCAACACAACTGGATGCATGCCTGACAATGGGAGGTGAATCGGGTTGAAAATAGAAGTAAAGGGCAATAGATGAATCACTGCAGGCAAGCGTAAGTCAACACCAAAGGCCCCACAATAGCAGTACCTGCTGTAAAACCACTAATTAAGATACCCTGCAGCTGGAATAGCACAAACACACCCAATTCCACCAGCATCATCCATTGCACAATAGTGTATGGTGTGAAAGCCCCACACACTCACTTGTGTATTTCCAGACACTCTGCACCATTGGTGTATACAGACAGGGAACTTTTAATATGTATATGTTAGGGGCTGCCATAGCTTTGATTCACCAGCATGTGTTGGAGACTGACAGTGGTATGGAGGATGATGCTGACAACCATCTCAGGCACCAGAGGAGGAGATGAGTGTTCAGACCCAGGGTAACCTACCAGGGGCTACATGATTTGGAGATAGTAGAGCATTACAGGGTGGACAGGGACATCATACAGCAACTTGTTGAGCTGTGCCAGCCACACCTCAGAGCCAGAAGTAACAGAGAAGAACCCATCCCAGTGAACACGAAGGTATGTGTAAGCTTGAGAATACTAGCCACAGGCCAACTGGGGATATCATGGGGATCTCACAGGCATCAGCATCCAGGGTACTCCACCAGTTCCTGGATGCCATGTTACCACATGCCAATGAGCACATACACTTCCCCCGAATGCAGGAGGAGTTGGCCAGCAATATGTCTCTTCCACTATGTGGCGGACTACCCAGAGATACTGAGTGCAATAGACTACATGCACATACACATCAAGTCACCACCTGGTGGGCAGGGTAGTTGCTACATAAACCACAAGGGATTCCCCTACATCAACTGCCAGGTCATGTGCAATGCCCAGGGCATTATCATGGATGTGTGTGCTGGCAGTCCTGGAAGCTATCAAGACTCCCACATCTGGCATGCCTCACAGCTGTATCAGGTATTTGCCAGGGGGGATATGGCCACCTGGTGGGGGATGCTGGCTATGCACTGGAATCATGGATGATGACACCCATCAGAAATGCACACACAGCCACGCAAGAATGCCATAATGAGGCACACGCAGAAACCAGAATCATCATACAGCGTGTGTTTGGGATGCTGAAATCACGGTTCCATTGCTTGGACATATCTGGTGGAGCCTTGCAGTACTCTCCAGGAACGTGTGCCCACATCTTCATAGTATGTGCCATGCTACACAATATGATCATGCAGAAACAGCTGCAGCAGGGACAGAATGGTGAAGGCCCTCACAGTTCACCACCATTGCCAAGGTACCTACAGGCACAGGGGAGCTCAGACCACGAACACCCTGTACTAGCCCCAGTAGGCAGATGGAGGTGTGCCCAGTATGCCCATGCCTTGGCAAAGAGGGAACGTATAGCACACACACTGACAGTGTAGGCACTCATGGACTGAAACCCTTCTCCGCCTGCACACACAGCAAACATGGATGGAACACACACACGACCACCTCTAAATTGTCATGTATAGGTGGTCTACTGTGTGAATCCTACATAGGTAGCCCACAACTATTGTACACACAACCGCCACTGGCACAAGTTAAGTCAATACCTGAACAGTATATTAAGCTATCAGCATGTATCCATACTGTATGTACAAGTTCATAGATACATAGGTAGGTACATGCCCAACCACTGAGGCCACTCATAAGCATAGGCAAAACTTGTCTGCTGTCGCCACCCCATCGATCAACTAACTGTCCCTCTGTGGAGCAGAGCCACTTGCGGGATCCCTGGGGTGTAGCTACTGTTCACCACTCACTCTGCAAGGATTCTCCGAAGTGTTAGTGAGGGGTTTTGTATAATGTAATCAGGGATGTGTTTCCAAATAATGGGAAATATCCCTGACAGGAATCTTCACAGATGTTTACATGTTACATAGTATACCTTAAACCCAGCTTGCATATATAGGTTGTTCTCCACAGAATAATAAATATGTGGGACACACAACCGCTGAAATGTGCGTTCATCACCCTTGCACTACCAGTGCCTGCTCTGAGAGGTAAGATATCACTGCTGGGATTAGAACACGCAACTATGTACACATTCATCACAATAACATACCACTAAGCTACCTGAGATGTACCAATGGCAGTCGTGTATACTGGCAGGATAAAACACAAAAGGTAGAAATGTGTTGAAATAGGTCAAACCGGCATGTACACAATGAAAGGTGTATGTTTTACATATATATATATATATATATATATATATATATATATATATATATATACACACACACACACACACACACACACACACATCATCATATACAGGGAGAGAGAGAGAGAGAGAGGGTGAGAGAGAGAGAGATATGTCGATATATGGGGATATACATATATATGTAGATATATAGATAGGTTAACAACATCTACATAACCATGGAGGTACATATAAATGGGATACCTACCACATACCGACTGCTTTACATACCGATGCACGTAATCCTGAGGCTTAAGGTCCGAAAGAACACAGTACCGAAACATCAGATGCGTGAGGTGTAATCTCATGATGCTAATGGACAGTTAGTCAGTGCTTCTGGTGTTGCGGTTTGGGTAGGTTACTGTGTGTACATGTGTTTCTTAGGGCTGTAGTGTGTATAAGTGTGTGTTCTGTGTGTGGTGTGTGTTTTTGGGGGACTGTAATGTGTGGTTGTGGGTTAGCTTTGTGCGTCTGTTTGCGCGACCTAGGATGTACAATATTAAAGTAGGGGGTGGTGTGTGGGGCGCAGACACCTACATGGGGTGTGTACGGGGGCTTGGCCACCTGCTCATACATAGTGTAGGATGGTTTGTTTGGATGTGTTGGGTAGCAGTGTGTCTATGTGTGCATGTGTTTGTTCCGTGTTCATGTTACCTTTACGAGTTACTGTCGATGTCAGTAATGTGGGGTATGGGAGTCTGTTCCCAGGACTGTGTGTGTCGGAACACTGTGGTTTCAGGATTCTGTAGGTCTCCCGTATACAGCGGTTGAAGTGTTCACATATGTGTATAACATAGACCATAGCAATCACACATTCTGCCACTACCAAACTTTATGAACAAAGGATATGGAGAGTATATGCCTATACACCATTACAAATATGTGCTATGGACATGAGCCAGTGATAGTGTTACCACCTGTTCCACTTTGAGAGGGACACTCCTTCTTTGGTCGGTTGTGTCCTGACCAAATATATTAAACGTGGCAAATGTCCTGGGATTGTAGGACATAATTATGTCCCATATGTACTGTAATAGTTGCATACAATAGTTATTTCTGTATCTAAAGTACCTACATGGTACAGGAAACAGGATAAGCTACTAAACTACTACAAGAATAAGCTTATAAATAGGCAAGAGAGGAAAGTTCTATCCCTTGTACTGACCGTAGGTTTGTGTCGGCCTGTAAAATCAGATGTGTGTCCCGAAAAGGACCCACTATGGATATATGAAAAGGTGGCAACCCTAGCCAAAGAGAGTCAGTCACCAACACAACTACGATGACTGCAAATACCTATGACAGAAATAACAGCTATCATGTAGCAACACGTTATTACATTCAGATGTATTACCAAAGGGATTCATGGACTAACATCACCTGCATGCTAAACAGGAACCATGTATCAGTGCCTTAATGAATCAGCCTGCTAATACCATTGTATAAGTCCATAAAAGGATAGGTGTTCAGATAGGGAAGGAACCCTTACACACATAGCGATTATGTATAAAAGCAGTTCCTACACACTTGCATTTGCTAAGCACACCCACCATCACCCCCATACCCAAACATATTACAATACAAACTGTAATAACATCACAAATCATTCACACACTGTACGACATCTGCAGAAGCCTTAACATACCTTGTCAGAGACACACAAACATGGCCCTAAGTGAAATAGCAGCTGTTATACAATTTAACAGCTGCTGATGTAATAGGGTTTGTTTGCACTAATCCCGTTTCAGAGGGTTGTGCGGACACTGGGATGTGTTAGCAGTTAGTGAGTAACAGCACAGTATGCTACACTTGTACATCAAATCAAGGATGTCTGGTGAGCGCACTGTACACCACATAACAGTTCATGCATAGCCATACAGCCATGAGCTGGCCAAACATCCTTGGCAGACTTAAACATCTGCAGAAGTATCAGGTACAAACAAACCCTGCATAAGTAGCACTGTTCCAAAATATAACAGCTGTACTCACATGTAGAACTAAATCATCTAGCCATTGCACACAGTCCATGGGAGTCATGAAGCTAATATATCTCTGTTTGTCTCCATATAGCTGTTGAAATATATCACAATAACACATCTAGGCCATCTCCCTCAAAAGTAAGGCAAACAGAAAACATCATTTATACACCGCTGTTGCCATGGTATTGGCTAATGGAGTAGCTGCACAGCTGATGTGCATCCAATTAACTACTTTGGAACAGCAATTGGTGGACAGGATACCACATGTTACCAATATGTAACTAGAAAAGGATGTGTTATCACACATTCAAACCATCCGTATATACCAGTGGAACATTACAAATAACACTGAAACACAAACCGAAAAGGACTGAATCAACTTTTAACGATGCGTCGGGTTACTAATAAGGTATGTAGAACAGTCAGTATGTCTGTGTATGTAGTACTATTCTGTAGTATTTAAAGTGCACGCAATCCATATAGTGGAAACAGTTATCTTGTAGTGATGTATTGTTGAGCATAGTCACGCTTGTAGTATTTGTGTGTACTGCTGTAGGTCACAAAGCAAACACTGCATACACCACAAGGGATGCTATATAAGGGCTTTGTACAGAAATACTCCTCACCAGCGGACGTCAGTGGCAGGGTTGGTCCAACAAGTATGTGCTATAACAGGGGATAGTAAATGTTGATATATTGTAACTGTAGCCATATGTATGGGTGTAATACAGAGAATAACATGTGGAAGGTTGGGCCACTGTGCAAGTATGTTTTGCATTGTGAGCTATTGTGCCAATAACTGTGTAATGTATAGTATTGTAGGCAGATATGTGTTACAAACTACATAACATTACTGTAATGGTAGGCAAACATTAGTTATGTCAATTGGCATTTACAACACACAATAACAGGATACATATGTCTTTTAGTGAGCTGACAGGTTATCAGCATGATAGCAAAGTAAAATGGAAGAGCTATTTATTTATCTATGCACATAAGACATGTAATATGTGCAAAGATAGGTACTAGGCTGTCTTACCAAGGGTATCTGTAAGCCTAGCTAGCATGTGTTGTCTTTCTCCACCTCCATAGGTTGGCTCCCTGTGCCTCTGAACGGTAGAGCCAATAGTTCCCTGTGCCTCTGTCCAGCAGAGCCACTGCAGTGATCCCTGGGTACATGTCTGTCTCCCATCCACATGTCAAGGTTTCCCTTGAAGAGTGCTCGTGAGGGCCCCTGCCTGATTTACATTGGAATCACATTCCAAAGCATAGGGAGTGTCCGGGTCAGGAATCTATCCGTTTAGCATGTCCTACTCATCATTATGGTTAGGTGAATATCCCTAGAGCATGTGGCTCTCAGGGTCATCTGTTTAGGTGGAGCATATCCAGCAGTACAGGGTTAGACATGGGCCTTGTATGTCAAGCAGAGATCACCCGTGAGTATGCGGTATGCAACTGAGTACAGCTGGAGTTTCGTAGGTTGGGCTGCATAGGTCATCTGTTTGACATCAGTAATCCTCTTGGTGTGGCACTGGTGTGGTCTTCCAAGTTGTTGCAGTTGTCTTGTAAGGTATATCCCAAATGGGGTGTTGTTTCCTTTAATGGGTCTGATATAATATGTGTAGTCACAAATGGCCCCTCTGATCTGGATGCAAACCCATTAGAGATTAGGGGGGCCATGTAGAAGGATATTCTAACTACCTTGTCATTATGGGTATCACAGGAGAGATTGCTATCTAGTGGTGTTTCCAGATCCTGTATTACCTTTTTTGTATGTAGGGGACTAGCACCTATGTGATAGTCCACGGGTAATTAGTTATATCCAAATGGATTGACTATGCACTTTTAGACATTCAGCTTGATGCCATGATATTAACACCAAGTATCCATCTCAGTGGGACCCTTCCAGAGGGCATCTGTAACAGCTGGGGAAACAATTATGTCCCCTAGTTTGCAGTCATCTGCAAACCTTTTCAGCCAAAGCCCTCCTGTGCTTGTCTGTATGTCAGAGAAGTATATACTGAACATGAGGGGTCCTAGGACTGAGCCCTGGGGGATGGCAGTTGTAACTGGTATACAGTTGGATCTAAGGTATGCAACTCCTACTGTGTGTGTGTTCTGTCCATGAGCCACTTTGCAAACCATCACATGACGTAGGGGTTAATGTTCAGGCGGATGGGTATGTTGATAATATCAGAAGGACGAATGTTGTTGAAAGCCTATGAGAGATCTAGGTAGGCTGTGTGGACCTCCTTACCCTCATCTATTGCCTTGGTAACTGTCTCTAAGAATCCCACCAGGTTTAGGAGGCATGGTCTGGCCTTAACAGTGCCAAACAGGGGAGGAGTCAAAGGTTGGGAGGTACCCAATGTCTCTGTGACAGTGATCCATGATGTGCACCATAGCCTTGCAGACCAGGCTAGTCAGGCCTATAGGGAAATAGGTCCCATGGTCCATTGTGGCACCACCTTTGTGGAGTGGGATAACTGTTGCTGTGCACCATTCAGGGGGCACTATGCCCGATGTGAGGCTATTATTGAACATGGTGTGTAGGTGAGGAGACAGTACAATCCGAAGTTCATGTAAAACAGAGCCTGGGATGTTGTCCGGTTCCATGGATGCTGTGATATTGCCTTTAGAGTGTGCAGCTTTGAGAGGGATCTGCCAGGATGTTGCCAATATCAATTGTTTCTGTAATGTTCATGCCTTTGTGCTGTAACTCAGAGCAGATCTGGTTGTTGACATCGAGGCTTTGTGGTTGTTGTTGGTATTAGTTGCATTATAGTTTTCATAGCTAGCTTTGGAGGATCTTATAAGGAATCTCACCTTCTTAATGAGGCTGGCCAGGGATCTCCTCTATGCATGGTATTGTACTCTTGTTTGCAACAGTGTCTTCCTCCTGTAGTACAATTTGTTTATGGCAGGGGACCACCAGATTGGTTTAGTTAATTATGAGCATAGCATCCTGGTTCTGTTTGGGATAGCAAAAGCCATGCACTCTTGTAAGTGCTTATAGAGTGCATTTGTGTAGGATTCAGCAGTTGTAACAGTACTGTCCATCTGCATGGGTGTCATGATGTCCACCATGTCTGCCTTAAGAAGCATGTAGTTGACCTTGTAGACATATTATACTATGGTTCCCTTAATGGAGGGTAGGTGCGGGATGTGGATATCAGTGGTGTTCAGCACATGGTCTGATCGGACCAACAAGGAGTTGGCTTCATGTGTGGAGCACCAGTCACTCATGTTGGTAATGACTAGGTCTAGGATATTGTTGCCCCTGGTGGGTGTGTGGATATGTTGAGTCAGGGCATTGGTGTTTATGAATTCCAGAAACCATTGAGCTAATGTGTTGGTACATGAGTAGTTTTCCCAGTTAATGGCGGGGTACATACAGTGAGGCTTATGTGATGAGTGTGGTGTTGTGCGACTGTGTACCTTCTCCACATGACAGTCAGGCTCAGGCTTGGTTGGAGAGACCTTTATCTCCAGTTTGGCTAGATGAGTGCATCTCTCACAGGTTGTAGTGTTGGGTGGTAGGCGGAGAGGCTTGCCTGTGTACATGAGGCAATGTGTACATTGCCTCAGGATGTCCAGATTCATCAGATAGACAGGTGAAAACACTGGCAGTTGACTCTTGGACATGCCTGAATATAGAACTACATTCACCTAGATAAGTGAGGAAAGTGAGTACAATAGCTACATTACTCTATGCAAGTGAAAATAGTATGTACAAAACCTGTTCACCCTTACCTGTAGGTGATGTGGAAGATTGAGTGCTATAGTAATCATTAGCTTATGTACTGTTTACAAGTCCTGAACAAGTGCTTAGCATGAATAAGCAATCCAGATAGGGTCTTGGATAATATAAAAACATGGCCTGCTCCCCCCAGCAGGTACACAAGCATATATCCATGTACACCACAGGGCCCCTGTACCCACAACTATGCAGGTACAACCTGCACTCAGTCTGCATGGGACCTGCCCACATCACAGGTTGTATCATACACTTATGGCAAAACAAGATGTTCTCCATGTACCCATCATGTAAAACATAGCTCCATGTCAGGTTGTGTACACACTGAATGGTGCACACCAACAGGTATCACAACCCAACAAAGGGGGAGACACTACTGATAATGGGAAGTACTGCACTACTACCCTGCTGAGTCTGGTCTGGAAGGCCATGAACCTTGATCACTTAAGTGATGTCAGCAGTACAGATGCAGATGACAGTATGGTTGATGTCACACTGCATATCATAACCTTGCCAGTCATAGGACATCATCACCCATACTGTGTACCACCTACACTCGGTATACTAGATGTACATTCCTACGTCACAGGAGTGTTTTGCAACAGGACTGCTGGCAGGAACAACACTACAGAAGGTGTCTGAATAATACGTGATCATCACACCAGTGGCAGCTAAAGTATGTCAGGATTAATGAATTCTATTCCCCCTCATTGTAGTCCATACCTCACAGACAAACAGAAGGCATCTGCCTATTGAAGTATGTGAATGACTATGACCTAGGAGCAATAGCTGACTTGCATTCTCACCCCTATGTTAATAACTCTGTACCCATGAACTACCAACTAGGCAGCGGTCATCATAATGGAAACTTGTGTGTGAGGGATGCAGCTGGGCAGTTGTCTTTCCTGTGATAGCTACGTCACCACACCTGTCAGGGAGTCATATGTGGCAACCCTAATAATAATAGGGTGACATTCATGAATATAGAGATCATTGTCCAGCCATATAGACCACTCAAGTGACCCATATCAGATCACATATTTCCTTTAAGGGGTATTGGCCATGTGCAGATGGCCTACACCAGTCTTCCCATTCCCCATCTCCACTATGTAGCATGGTGCATACCCTGAATAAATCCATGTCCAACCCAGTGATGTCGGACATGCTACACGTACTCATCCTGATGTTGAACACATACTTCATGGACTTCCACCTACCACATGCTGGACAGATCCTTGACCCATACACTTGACATAGTCCCACCATACTATGCATTCCTGTCCGTCAAAGCTGCACATCGCTCCCCTCTCAGACATAATGTGATGACTGCATGGTAACGCATGGTATATGTATCATTAACCCTGTAGATCAGTAATGTGGTACTGCTCCACCTGGCCACACAGACCCGCCTGTCGGCTACTGCCAGGTAACCTTTCATCCTAGATGCATACATGGCTCATGGCATATAGCCCACTAGTTGACTTTGACTGTACATGCCATAGTTGATATCCATCCCTGCAAATACCATCTGGCTAGCCAGTGTCCCATGTGTATCACATGTGCAACACAGGTGATACATGGCAGGATGGTGAATCGCTGTACAGTGCCGTGTAGATGTATATGGCAGAACACATACATGTAAAACCTTATGTGAGCATGTCTGCAGGGTCACAGGTCATATCTGTTAAGGCAGTGTAAGTCCTTATATGTGACATATACACTGCATCAAGATCGACTGCATTAATGTGGACACATCCAGCCATGTGCTGATAGGTAGGAACACCAGTACAGGCAAACAGACATGCCCACATCAAGACAGCAACCACATGGAGTATGAGCAATGTAATCAGGTGACACACACACACACACACACACACACACACACACACACACACACACACACACACACACACACACACACACACATATGGTGATAATATCCACTCAACATTGAGTGTCACATGTGTGTGACACAAACACGTCAGTGTCATGTAGGTTTGCAAATGCAACTATTTAAACTGAAGTAATGCGATACACATGTATGTTCAGCTGTAGCTCTGTATGTCCCTGAGGTACTGTGAACTGTCTCCACCATTATGTCTTCCAGGTATACTGTGTGCAAGGCTTCCCCTTTTACATGCTTGAAGGATGAGGCCCTCATCCCATACCTACTCGATAATCATCACATCCTGTTCAGCCATGTGCCACAGGATGCACAGCAGCAGGATGCCCTGTGGATGGAACTTTGCAGGAGGGTTAATGATGTGGGTGGCCACAACATCACATACCAGCAGGTGTGCAGACGCTGTACAGACCTCATTAGATGGGCAAAACAGCATGTAAATGCAATCACCAGGGCACAAGGTGCAACAGGTGGTGGACCACCAACCCAGCCCCCACTCACACGTACCGAGGAGCTACTGGCCAACCTGGGGACACCTGCAGAACCACATCCACAAGTCTTAGCCGATATTGTGGAGGTGGGTGTCTCTCAACCACTGAGCCTGGAGTCGCCTGGTAAGTCAGTACTGCACCTATAACAACTATATTCCATATAACTGCATGTGCCACTGTACAATATGTAATGTAACATCATATGCAAGGCATGTATACACATATGCCGCATACTATAGCATGATACTCTGTGTATGCACACTTGTGCATATACCATAGTATAGTCTAATGTACTGGTGTATGCGTTATACACATTGCTCCCTGTAGCCTTTATACAGGGGTGGATTATGCTTATACTGCTCTGTTACTCCTATTTAGGTACCCCTGATGTTCAGCTGTGACAGCAGCCCGTTGCAGGTGAGAGTGTTACTATTTATCAGGAACCATAATGCACAAATCTATCTGCCATGTGGCCATTCACAACATGTACACATAATGTATGGTCCTGTCACAATATACAGGTCGGACTTGCAATGCATCACAATGACTATCCATGTGACACACTTGCAAACTATGTGAATCATCTCACCAACATGAATCCTCACAAACTTTATTGCCAGATGTGTTGACAGCTGTGCATACAATGGTGGAGGTGCTGTTCACTTTAGGAACATACAACAGATCTGATCTACACATGTGGTGAATATAAACAGTACTACACAGTGGGCTGGAGTATGGCCAGCACACAGGTTTCACCGGTGTGGATCATAGCCCTGCTATGAATGTCACACAATGTGATGTGCTATCTTGACATGTCCTTGACATCTATTGGCCTGGCTGCTACACTGCCTACCTAACCTGAAAACATATCCCACATACCACCCTTTATCTGCATAACCCTGCTGTCAGTGGAGCATATATGTCATATGGGACAACACAGACATGTGAAATAGATGCCCATCACTATAATTTGGACAACACATGCACACACATGGCCATGGAGGATGGCCAGAGACATGGAGCAACACACACAGTAGAAATGTTGTGCTTGTGTGTACACCCTGTCGTACAATGGCTACACATGGTTCAGCCATGGCCTTTGTATAATGGTCATAATGTAGATGTGGAACTCTAGACATCTGATGGACATAAATGCCATACTAGCTCCTCGTGTATGTGTGTGTGTGTGTGTGTGTGTGTGTGTGTGTGTGTGTGTGTGTGTGTGTGTGTGTGTGTAGTACACAGATGTCATGTGGGACATGGTGTACCGATGTGTTCGCCATGTCTGCCCATAGTTGCCAGGCTGCAGCAATATGGTTGCAGATGTGCAGGGGTATCATCCGTATACCCATCAATGACCTGTGTCACAACTTCCACATCATGGTTTAGTGTATATACACCTCAGTGACGTGGGTCACATTCCACAGTATATATGTATTGTATCTGAATGCAGTCATGGCTATGAACCCTGTCTGTAACACACACTGTATTGCACTAGAGACTCCTCATGATTCCCTGCAATGGCCATGCACATCAGCTAAATTTGCAGTATATCTGTAGGGTGGACAGACAACACTGAATTGGTATACCATTGCCCCACTGTATATTTGACAGGACACCATTGTGTTAAACTTGTATGTATGTCATTGCACACGTCAGCAGATCACATGTCATACTGCATGTGATTATCAAGGTCATATGCCACACATCAGGCAGGTGTACTGTTAACCTGTGCTGGTCCACATGGTGTGACACAGGGATGTATGCTAACCAACTAACAGTGGGCAAAACTGCCTTTCAGTTTGTAGCCTGCTACAGACCACCCTCCCAAACTCAGGAACCCCACTCAGCTTTCCTGAGAACACTGAAGAATATGAAGGTCTCTCCAAACACCATTATATTGGGTGACTTCAACTACCAAAACATAGACTGGGAGCACTACTCAAGCCCCAACACCCTCGCCCAATGGTTCCTAGAATTTATAAACTCTAATGCTATGGAACAACTGGTCACCACTCCCACAAGAGGGGAAAACATATTGGACCTGATAATCACCAACATGGGGACTCTATGTTCCATACAAGAGGTATACCCCTCATTGGTAAGATCTGACCATAAATTAATCTCACTGGACATCCATACCCCATCCCCACCCCCAGCCAAGGAAACCCCTGTGAAGAACTCCTCAAAAGCAAACTTCAGACTTCTCAAAACCGAGGTGGAATCCTTCAAAGCCCCCGGGCCAGTGGAAAATACAGCCCAAACCACAGCATCCTTTACAAACACTTTCTATGGACACCTACAGGAATGCATGGATCGTGCTATCCCAAATAAAACCAAGACTCATTCCTCCAAAGGCAGATACTTGTCTGGTAGATCCCAGCCATAAATAAGCTATACAACAGAAGGAGGAAGCTACTACATAATAGAGCAAAATCCCAAAAACGGAAGGCATCTCTGATCAGTACTAGCAAGAAACTACGATCCCTCATAAAATCATCTAAGGCCAGCTTCAAAAGAAAAATTGCACAAGATGCTAAAGATAATCACAAGGCCTTCTTTAGTTATGTCAGGAACCTGGGTAGCAACTCCCAGATATGCTCTGACTTAGTTCAAAATGACAAAAAATACACTGAACCCACAGACATTGCCAACATCCTGGCAGACAGGTTCAGTGCAAACTTCTCCCCCTTCCCCCCAAAAGAGCAAATGTCTATCCCAACAGAGTGTAGCCTCCCTGACATCACAGATGCACAGGTGAGAGCTGCCCTCTCCAAAGCAAAAAACACAGCATCAATGGGACTGGACGGTGTCCCAGGCTGCGTCTTACATGAACTCCAAGAAGAAGTGAACCCTCACATAAAGTCATTGTTCAATCTCAGCCTTACTACAGGATATGTACCCAAGGAATGGCGTACAGCAACAGTGGTCCCACTCCACAAAGGTGGTGCCACAACGGACCCCAGAAACTATCGCCTATAAGCCTGACTAGCCTGGTCTGCAAAGCTATGGAGTGTATCATCATGAAACTCATAAACAAAGACATTGGGAACCTCCAAACACTGAATCCTACCCAATTCGGCTTTGTTAAGGGCAGATCTTGCCTCTTGAACCTGGTCGACTTCTTTGAAACAGTCACCAAGGCCATAGATGAAGGGAAGGTAGTCCACACAGCCTACCTGGACCTCGCAAAAGCCTTCGACACAATACCCCACTCGGGCATCATAAATAAGCTCACCAGCTTAAATATCAATCCCTATGTCACAAGATGGGTTGCAAACTGGCTCAGGGATAGAACCCACATGGTCAGAATTGCAGGTGCCAAGTCAGACTCTAAACCAGTTACAAGTGGCATCCCACAAGGCTCAGTCCTGGGACCTCTCTTGTTCGGTATATATTTCTCTGAGGTACAGGCTAACATTGGAGTACTATGGCTGACCAATTTCGCAGATGACTGCAAACTCGGTGCCATAATTGACTCACCGACTGACACAAACATCCTCCAAAAGGGTCTCACAGAGATGGATACCTGGTGCCAGAGCCATGGCCTAAAGCTAAATGCCAAAAAGTGCATAGTCATCCCCTTTGGGAAAACAGTGCCCACAAATTACCACATAGGTGGTAATCCATTAAGTACGGAAGAAGTAATTAGGGATTTGGGGACCCAAGTAGATACCAATCTCTCCTTTGACAATCACGTTGCCAAAGTGGTTAGAAAGACCTTCTATATAGCCCACCTTATCATGAAAGGGTTCACATCTAGATCAAGAGAGGTCATTGTGCCCCTCTACTCATCACTCATAACTCATCAGGCCCATAATTGAATACAATGCCCCATTTGGGATGTACCTTAACCGACACCTGCAGCAACTGGAAAGACCCCAAAAGTACCTCACCAAGAGGATCAAGGGACTCAAACAGATGCCCTACGCAGTTAGGCTAAAGAAACTCCAGCTCTACTCAGTAGCTTACAGCCTACTCAGAGGCGATCTGTGCCTGATGTATAAAGCCATGTCCAACCCAGAATTAATGGACATGCTCCACCTCAGGAAATCCAAATCCCTTAGAGCTACATGCTCCAGGGACTTAAACCTCAGCACAGAAATAAATAGGACATGCTGGAGGGAAGGATTCATATCCCAGAGGCTCCCCTCACTCTGGAACAAAATCCCAATCCATGTTAGGCAGAGTCCCTCAATGACCCTCTTCAAGAGAAATCTTGACGAGTGGATGGGAGATCGTAGGTTTACCCCTGGGATCTCTTCTGTGTCCCTACTAGACAGAGGCACAGTAAACTAACCTCAAAAGGGCTATCTTCTGTGACCTACTACACAGAGGCACAGTCAACTAATCTAAAAGGGTGGAGAAAGCCAAACACACTCTGTCTAGGCTTATAAATGCCCTAGGGCAGATAGCCTAGTATCAACCTATGAACGTATGAACCTATGAACCACTACTATGATTGTGTAATTTGCATGCCATCTGCTATCACACATGCATGCTGTTGTATGCAACCTAGGGATGTATGATAACTACCACTATTATTGTCTGCGCTGCATGCCATCTACCATATCACATGCATGTTGCATGCCTTCTGTCATATCACATGTGTGTGTGTGTGTGTGTCTATTGTATAGATTGTAATCTACAGTTCTTGTCTGCCCTCACAGGTGATGTAGATGCATTGCCCTCCTGCAGTACATCAGATGTTAGTGTCCCCACAGACTCCAGCAGTGATGATAAACATATGATTGGTTCACAGGCAGAGTTGTCAGGGGCTGAAACTGTGCCATTGGTTGCCATTCCATCTATATCAACCTCATGCCCACACACAGATCCCATACCTGCACATACCCTATCACCAGTGGCCATAGAGGAAGGACAGCTGGCGCATGGTAGCTTGGAACAGGAAAGTGTGGGGGCTATGGAAAGTGTGCCTGCACACCATGATGTCAGCCAAATTACTGGTGTTGCCTCACACAGGCACGTGGCCAGTGCTGCTCATAGGAGGACCTCTGGCCAACTTGCTTCTGCACGACAGAGCACATCAGCTGGTCTCACCAGATGCATGTTTCAGGTTGTAATGGAGGCACAGGCACATGCTGAATGGCACAACAGAGAAGATTAGAGGCTACAGAGGGCTGCTGTCCATTATTTAAACAACAGCATCCAGGCAATGGTAAATGCTCAACGGCAGATTGCTGATGCTTTAGATAGACGGTTGGGTGACATGGATGGAGTCCTTGACCGTGGCATGACAATCTGCGAGCGTGAGCTATCTGTGTTGGAACATCTGGTAGGAGTGAGGCATTGGGCATGTGGACGTAGGCCTGCTACTTCACCTGTGTCAGGTCTACTTGTACGAGTTACCTCACATGCCCGCTCCCATAGTGGCGGTAGCAGCAGCAGTGCATCTGGTGCTGTGCTGTCCACACCACAACACAGCAGGCCATGTGCACGTGGCCTGGGACGGTCCCAACAGGGACACAGTTCCAGTGGACTAGTGACATCAGACAGTTCCCAATCTGCACCTCTGTCTGTTAGTGCCTGTGCAACCCCTGGCAGGCACAGGTCACATGTCCGTGGCCGGACACCATGAACTGTAAAACCTCACCTGTACAGTCTGTAGCTGTCAATAATACCCCTGTGTAGGCCAGACACATGGGAGAACTGTGTGCAGACATGCATACACGCACTGGACACATATGTAGGGCACCGAAACACACACATGCATAATATCCACATACACCCAATAAGATCAAAGGCCCAAACCCACACACATGATGTCATCCAATGGTGCAGCCTAGGCCTCTGGCAAACATTAACACCCTGTGCATATGATGATGCCTGTGTCACATCCCTGACATCCACACCATCGGTGCAGGGACATGCTCACATGGTCTGATGCACAGGGTGAATGGACTAGGATGATATGTGTAGTTTACAAATGTTGACGACTGTTGACAATCAGTGGATATACCATGTAGTACAGGTGTACAATAATGTTAACAGTATGTGTCTTGTGTAACAACAGTGCAGTCTAGGCCTCCGGCAAACATTAACACCCTGTGCATATGATGATGCCTGTGCCGCATCCCTGACATCCACACCATTGGTGCAGGGACATGCTCATATGGTCTGATGGACAGAGTGAGTAGATTAGGATGATATGTGTAGTTTACAAGTGGTGAGGACTGTTATACCATGTGGTGCAGGTGTACAATACTGTTAACAGTATGTGTCTTGTGTAATAATAGTAAATGCATGTTGGTCATGTTGTTCTGCTATCCTTCTTCAGGTCTAATTGCACGTGCCGGTGGATGTCAGTGTTTGCAGTTAAGTGTCCCATATGTCAATGTGGACTACTCACAGGTATGTATGAATATACCAGCATGCACCATGTAGCTGCTCCATACCAGTGAGAATGTCCCACGTTACAAACACGTCTACCGTTCCAAGAGCATGATAGCTGTGTATTAGGCTACTGTGGCCACAGATGTGACATCCATAAAGGGTGACATCACAGGTACAGTTACATGAAGTTGTGAGGTAAGAGAGTGGTCAAGCTGATTACAAGGGTAGAGGCCAGTGGGAAGTGTGATGCCTCAATGGGAATCAGTAATACACGTTCCCGTGACAGGATGGCAACACACAACTGCACCCACACACTTAGGTATTGACACACATACATTCAGTGACACTGTAACACACACACACACACACACACACACACACACACACACACACACACACACACACACACACACACACACACACACACACACTCACAGCTTCACCGACACAGTAACACACACTCGCACACAGTTGCTACTGGTGGGATGAGGACCCCTGCCTATGTGCAAATCATCATTACAGTACTGTGTATCTACATGACGTGCCACAGAGAATGCACATGTACAGGTAGTCAGTATGGCCTAAGATCGGGGACATCAACACGGATAGTTGAATGCATTGCCTGGATGGTGGGAGGGGTCCTATCAGTTCAGTATGGTAACATACATCCTCACCCCAGGGAACAGTCAGTCCTACATACACACACTGTGGCATTCAGTAGTTAATACACCTATGTCATGCACATACTGATACCTCACATGTGTGAGATACACGCACCTGCCTATGTCCTGCTTTATACATTGCAGTCTGTACAGATGTGTACACTAGTGTACAGGAGAGTGAGTAACAATTGAGATGTATTCCCCACAATATGTGACAAATATGGACATATGCAACCACACATGCCAGTACTGTGAATCTCAGACCTGCCTAGCTCATGTATGTATGTTAGACATACAGCAGTATTGCACGCGTTACAAACTGTACTGATGCTTCCTGTGACAACAGTGCTGATATATGCACTAGGGACATCATATCTATTAACAGGTGTCAAGTGATTTACCTTAGCTATCACCCTGACCACTGTCTAAGTTGTGTGTTATGTCCTTCAATTAACAAAACCATTGCTTACCGGTTACACAGGGTATTGTAGGTCCGCTTGTGATACACCTGTGAGCTGTCCACAGCAAACATCCATCTGCAAAGATGCCCAGCCACTTAGTTATTTCAACACATCTGTCCATACCTGTGGTACATCTTTCTGTACATTCAGCATATCTCCATATACAGTTGGCAATGTTGAGGCTGCATTGCAGCTGCATGATGTACTAGGATACACGGCACCTGCATACATCAGCAACTGCACACACATGTTATCTGAACACACAACACTATGTGTACAGATGTGTAGGTCCTACAATCCTGAAATGTGGTCATGTTTGTAG
This sequence comes from Protopterus annectens, assembly GCF_019279795.1. Taxonomy (NCBI): domain Eukaryota; kingdom Metazoa; phylum Chordata; order Ceratodontiformes; family Protopteridae; genus Protopterus; species Protopterus annectens. The sequence continues at coordinate 1,855,718,425 of NC_056729.1, read as the reverse complement.
GCATTGCAATTGGCGGATATGTGTAATAACATACATGACACATGGACTGTTGTATGATACGATGGGTGGCCAGTACAGAGGGGATGTTACCTCTGTCAACATTGATATCACACTTTATGTACTGTTAGCATTCAGCAGCCATGGACCTACATTCCATGTGCATGTGTGTAATGGCTGTAGCCACCTGTTTGCACAAAGGACTACAACAGCTATGCTATGTACAGGTATGTTGTGTGTGCGGCATGTACATACCCAGGGCAGGTACATGTATGTCATATCCATACACGAGGGTGTGTACTGGTGTACAGCAACAAACATCTGCTAATCGTGGACAGTACTGGGGGCCCTTGATATTTGTACAACTGACCTGGTCACAGACAGTGGTATCATTGCATTGCATAACACATGATGCAACTGTGTCAGTACATGTGTACTGTCTACAGTTGATGTAGAGCTTAGTACAGTACACAGGTCAAGGGTCAAATGGTGGCATGCATGTCTGTCACACAACATGTATGGTTGCATGGTGGTGGTCCGAGGGCATGGTGGTGTTTGCAGTTTACATCCTAGAATGCAGCATGTGACACTGTGTCCTGCACATGGCACATCTGTGATGACTTTCATGAGGGGACCGGTCAGTACATGTGAGTGGCCTATATGCATGTGGGTACAGCACCTGGAGAGGTCCGTCCCTGTGTTATGGCCCACATTTCTGGTTCTGAGGTATATGGTGGTAGTGCTATTGTGCACTACAGAGACATCAGCCAGGTGTTCCTCACTGCACAGATGTCAGTACTCCCCATTGTTGGATCTACAGTGGCCAGCTCTGAATATGGACGCTACACATCTAGCACTGGTTAGCATAAGAAAACAATGCAGTTGTCCTGTAGGTGTATGGGAGTTAACCTGTGTTTAGGACATTTGCCTTGGAGTGGCACTGTGTGGGTGGATGCAACTTGGGTAATATCCATGCTCCCTTGTATCATGGATGCATGAGATAAGTGACAAAGGCCTGTCTACTGTCGGCCATGTCATCCCAGAATGACAGCTGATTTCTAAAAGACTGGTGTCAAATATATGTAGAGCAGCGTTCCCACTAACAATGACAACTACCAACACCAGAGCTCATTACAATGTGTTCTTTACATCTACCTGTAATATCATGGCCACTGTGGCCCTCCATGTTTAGCATCAGAGTGCATCCCAGTCAGTCCTATGCTACTAGGAGTATGAGCATGCCCAGTATATCCTTGTGTAGATGGACACATAGTAGTGCATTCCAACCAGGCCTGTGCTACTAAGTGTGTGAGCATGCCCCCTGTGCTACTAAGTGTATGAGCATGCCCAGTATATCCTTGTGTAGATGGACACATAGTACATTCCAAACAGCCCTATGCTACTAAGTGTATGAGCATGCCCAGTATATCCTTGTGTAGATGGACACAGTGCATTCCGAACAGCCCTGTGCTACTAAGTGTATTAGCATGCCCAGTGACACCTTGTGTTGGTTATGTGCCTCTGTGTATGGGCATGGCCATTGTAACCCTGTATAGTGGTAGTAGTCATCCATTCCACAGATGGGCATACTCCAGGTCAGGATGGATTCATACTTTAAACACACAGGTTCACAGGTATGTCCATCTTAAGTGCCAGCATCCCTGTTGGTGTCCGCATTCCCAGACGGTCATAATGACAGCCTTGACATGTGTAGTCTGTGTGGCGCGATTCGTATATATGTAGTATTGTAATAGTAATCTGTAAATAGGCAGGTGTTCCGTACCCGACACTGATGTGTGTGTGTATGTCTGTCCCCTTTTGCCAGTGGATTCTAAATTGCTTTTAGACTGGCCACACTCCATACATTTCTTATACCCACTGTTAGCAAGGCCGATGATATCACCCATCTACAAATAGATCTCTGGGAGGGCTGTGTCCCAGTAATCTCAGTAGCGCATTCTGTAACTGCGTAATGCTGTAGTGTAATAAAGTAGTTAGGTCGGTGTTCTACTCCCACACTTGCAGTGTGTGTCTCCCCATTTGCCTGAGGACTGAGTAATACCTTTATACTGCTCACACTCCATACATTTCTTATACCCACCGTTAGCAAGGCCGATGATATCACCCATCTACAAATACACCTCTGGGAGTGCTGTATCCCTGTAATCTCGGTAGCGCATTCTGTAACTGTGTAATGCTGTAGTGTAATAAAGTAATTAGGTCGGTGTTCTATTCCCACACTTGCTGTGTGTGTGTGTGTGTCTCCCCATTTGCCTGAGGACTGAATAATACCTTTATACTGCTCACACTTTATACATTTCTTATACCCACCGTTAGCAAGGCCGATGATGTCACCCATCTACAAATACACCTCTGGGAGTGCTGCTTCCCTGTAATCTCGGTAGCGTGTTCTGTAACTGCGTAATGCTGTAGTGTAATAAAGTAGTTAGGTCAGTGTTCTAGTCCCACACTTGCCATGTGTGCGTGTGTATGTGTATCTCTCCATTTGTCTGAGGACTGAATAATACCTTTATACTGCTCACACTCCATACATTTCTTATACCCACCATTAGCAAGACCGATGATGTCACCCATCTACAAATACACCTCTGGGAGTGCTGTGTCCCAGTAATCTCGGTAGCACATTCTGTAACTGCATAATACTGTAGTGTAATAAAATAGTTAGGTCAGTGTTCTAGTCTCACACTGTGTGTGTGTGTGTGTGTGTGTGTGTGTGTGGGTGTGTGTGTGTCGCCCCTTTTGCCTGAAGACTGAGTAATACCTTTATACTGCTCACACTCCATACATTTCTTATACCCACCATTAGCAAGGCCGATGATGTCACCCATCTACAAATATACCTCTGGGAGTGCTGTGTCCTAGTAATCTCGGTAGCACATTCTGTAACTGCATAATGCTGTAGTGTAATAAAGTAGTTAGGTTGGTGTTCTAGTCCCTCACCTGCTGTGTGTGTATGTGTGTCTCCTCATTTGTCTGTGGACTGAGTAATACCTTTATACTTCTCACACTCCATACATTTCTTATACCCACCGTTAGCAAGGTCGATGATGTCACCCATCCACAAATGCACCTCTGGGAGTACTGTGTCCCAGTAATCTCAGTAGTGTGTTAGGTAACTGTGTAATGCTGTAGTGTAGTAAACTAGTTAGGTTGGTGTTCTAATCCCAGACATGTCAAGTGTGTGTGTGTGTGTGTGTGTGTGTGTGTGTGTGTGTGTGTGTGTGTGTGTGTGTGTGTGTGTGTGTGTGTGTGTGTGTGTGTGCCTGCAGGAGACAAGTACAGTGCTTTTTAGTATTCGCTGTAGCTCGTGCTCTAAATGTGTGTTGCTGCAGTGTGATACGGTAGGGATCTGTATACAGGGCATGGCAAGTGTGGGTTTGTCTGTCAGAGCCTGTGTAGAGGTGGCCGTGATTGTCTTACCATTGGACATGTTTGGGAGTGGGTTTTGTAGTTTTCCTATATAGTATCCGTCTTATGACACATTGGCCACCTCACAAGGAGTACAGCTGTCAGTCAGCCATGGCACTGAATTGGCAAGCCATACCCATACATCTGGCAAAAGGGCTGGTGAACTAAGTCTGCATCCCTACTAGTACCCAGTATATGCCCCACACCCATGTGCCATGCACATACAACCTTGCCTAGGATATCCCACTATCTTGCTAGTAACATGCACCTTGAGGACAGATAGTAGGAATGGTGTGACCACAGTGGCCTGCAGAGGACATGGCATCCTGTACAGCAGTACAAGTGGCACATATATGTGGACATTGTGCCTTCACTATGTTCCACACTGAATGGCTGCAACATATGTGGCGCCATCATATGTGATCCACTAAGGCCAGACTATGTTATACACATGTGCCCTGGTTGGACCGATGCCACTGACACCACGGAATACCTGTCCATTCTATACATGCAGGTGCAGGGCCGACCTGCTCACTGTAAGCAGGTTTTGCCACACCAGGCCAGTATTGGCATATCGGGGTATAACAGGCTGTGCACACATGTGTCTGCCAAACCAGGTACACCTGTACATGTCACTGTACAGTATTGTTGGACATGCACATCCCAGCCAATGTCCATGTGAAGGACTATCAAACACAGACATTGCAAAGCTATGGCCCTACACATTGGTAACCAGGATGTCAGGCCAGATATTGCAGTACCCATCTGTGTGGGACATTGAAGACACTACACCCCTGCACTGCACACCATTGTCGGGTGATGCAATGGCAAGGATTACCCCTCACCCAGCCTTGTACAGCCATCTTGCACAGCCAAACACTATACACCCATGGAGCAATGCATACCTGCATGACAGTGCTGGCACCCTGTGTCTGCATGTGGGTTGTGATGCTCCCAACCACAGTCACTCCCAGTATAAACCTCGTTGGCATACCAACAGTTGTCAAGCAGTTGCCCATGGCTGGAGACCTCTGTCCCACTGTCCCCATGGGATTTTGAATGCCGAAGACCCATCCCCATCCAGGGTGTACCCCCCCCCACATGTATCATATACCAACCCTGTATTTTGTCATTTCTGTGCTCCTACCTATCCTCCACGGCCATACCTACACTCCTTCCCCAACATCTGACCCTCACCTAGGAACACATAAGGCCATTCGGCTCCTAGGACACCATCTGCCCTATACATAGCTGTCTATTACACACACGTGCCCACTGGACACATGAAACCCTTGTAATATGCATTGTAACATACTACTGTTATCCTCACCACTGTCCATCAGATGCACGGTCCTGGTATGCACATCACTCCTACATGGTTCAGGTACACGTGAGGAGGATGACCCCATTGTACACAAAACATTACCGGTCCCTCTATGGTTACCCCATTTACCTTTATCATGATAATGATGTTGCACATTGCAGGAGTACTGTTCACACATAATGATTGGACAGGTACTGTTGTGTTAATGTACATTACATGCACAGAGTGATGTAAACGGCCAATGTACAACTACTGTCTGTCTGAGGGAGTCCTGTGATTACATAGAGCAACACCACAACATAATACAGGTGTCACTGGTGTTTCCCGTTTCATTCATTTGTAATAATTTGTTGCCACATGGCATGTCCCTGATACTTCTCTATATATGTATATACCTATATGCTGGATATAAACACTCACATGTACTTCTACATGATGGGATATATTCCTATACTGTTGAATGACCGTACTGTATGATATCCTCTGGTTACAGCCTCTTACACTCGATTAGCCTCTGCATTGCTTATCCAATGCAATACTTGCATACTGGTAGCCAAACAAGCTTACATCCACTCGTTCCCACACTTGCTAATGCACCTTCATTGGTGCTTGCATCTGTCACTCACACCCCTGGGTATGAGCGAGGACCACAATATTACATTGTGATGCCTATTAAATCGTACTACATGACTCCAGTATCGGGATTGGCCACCCATTAGGCGACGGCATTGCGTTCAGCTGTACGGAATCTGCGGGCTGTCCAGTGACACAATCATATTTATGTGTACCTCATGCAATGTGCTCCCACCTTGTGATGCCTTTTACATCAGAATACATGAATACAGTATCGGAAATGGCTGCCCATTAGGTGACGGTGTGGCGTTCGACTGTACAGAATCAGCAGCCTGTCAAGTGAATTAATCATATTTGTGTGTTCCGCATACACTCTGCTCCCATCTGGCTGATACATGGGAACCGAGACCCTGCATTACAAATGAGTAGTTGGGTTGTGGTAGCCACATCCGTTGGATGGGTCATGCTACTGCATACCTATTATAGCTTTGCCACCTTTTCAATTGGCCAAGGTAGGACTTTAGGGTGCCCACCTGTCCAACTTTGCTAGGGACAGTGCGAAAATAATCAAGACATAGCACATGTCCAGATTGCAGGACATTATTATATTCTACGTTTCATTAATGATTGCATACAACAGTTATTTTATATATGACACTTCTATATGTTATGTGAAGTAGCATAAGCAATTCAAATGCAACTAGATTAAGCTTTTATTTGTGCAAATAAGTGTAATCCTGTACTATGCACGGCCGTAGGTATGTTTAGTTCTGGAATGTCTGACATTTCTACAGAATATGTCCCACTCTGGCCATTTGGAAAGGTGGCAACCCTATAGTACCTGTATGTACCGACATCAGACTTTACAGGGCAACACACCCACAGCCAGTAGAAAGGGGTGTACTTCACTGTTTCGCCTAAATAAAAGGATACTCTTGTAGCATTATAGTTGCTTATACTGTTACCTATAACATTTAGGTGTTTCAGAGGAACATAATTGTTTTATGCTACTACTACCGACAATATAGGTAGTCTTTGCCCTAAAATCACAGGACATTTGCCTTAATTACAGTTATTATGCAGGACACAACTGCTCACAGGGGAGTGTCCCTTGCAAAGGTGGGCAGGTGGTAACCCCCATACATTTTATTCTATCAATCTTCTAAGGTTGTCAGCAGAACATGCACTTTCTCTCACTATTATACCTCTCATATGAATAGGGAAGAATAAACACTGAATCAGAGACACTGCATAACAACCTCAGGGACACATTTAGAAGGTTGGTGCTATTAACCTGACACATTGATGGACACAGAGCACATATGTATTCATACACATTTTCTGAGATGCATGCAGTTTATGACTCTTACATGTTGTCATTATTCATTACCTGTATTCCGCCACATTTCCTCCTAATATCACTAGTTCTAGGATGGTTTAGTTGAGACTGTTTTAGGATTCTGATTCGTAATCACGGACGTCCCTGGTAATCGGGGACAGTTCAATGATATGGTCCCTATGTATTCCCCCAATGGTTTATGGACTGTCCAGTAGATGTGCTCTTATAGTTTGGGAGGTATGGGTGTCTGCTATACCCACATCGGAATATTACTTATACTCACGGGGCAGTCCTAATATGTGTCTTCCAGCCAACTCATGCATGCCTAGCTCCATAATCGCATACCCATAGTTCCCCCACCTGCCACTACTCTACAGCACTCATCGTTATTGTGGGCACAGGTGGATGCAGGTGGGATATGAACACACCCTTACACACCGCCCACTCTCCCAATTTCAGGACACATGTCATACATTGCGACAACCCATGTGTTATGAGGCTTGCACAACCTACTGTTCCATGTACAGCTACATCCTGGTCGTAATGGTGTTCCCCCATTGGTTGAAAGGTACCAAATTTTTGGTGTCCCGCAAGGGACGTCGCTGTCCATGTTTAAAGTGTAGACCTTGTAGATCTCTCCCACTGGAAGTTTCCTGCCAGTGGTCTGGGAACCATTGTTGTGTTTACCTTTAATGTGTGTCTGTATGTCTCACTGGCCTAGCTGGGGTGGGTGATAAGTAGACTTTTGTTGAGTGGACCTCCCACCAACATATGCCTGGTCTAAACATGTTACCCATAACTGCTGTAACATAACCTAGGTATATACATGTGTATATTTACAATAACATATATATATCTATTTACATTAATATATACAGACATATCTGCATATGTATTCATACATGTGTATTCATATCTTGCTGTCATACATATAAATATATATATATATATATATATATATATATATATATGTTTGTATGTATATATATATATATATGTACATCAGTGTGTCAATACATTCCCCGCTCATACGCACTTACACATGCGTAATGGTGTTTATAAGCTTCACCAGCATACTAGTGCCTTATTCATTATAACGCCAACACACTCCAGTTATCTTGTAATCGGTATGTCACACATTATACAGCAGACAGATGTCGCTATATGTTCATGTACGGATTTCCGATGGTAAGTGGAATGTGATAGTGTGATTCATCCAGTCCCACTTCTACACAGACTATTATTCCATGTACTGTTGATGTTTGCATGGGTACATTCCAATTATTTATGTCAACAAATGGAATGCATGTGTTACAGAATTTGTACGTCAACAAATATTGTTTGCATGTGAGTATGCATATATACCTATCACGACCTAGCTGACCTTCATGGGGCGGTCCATTAGAACCGGCCCATCTAACCATGGCACGCCTGGATCCATAATTGCATACCCATAGTTCCCCCACCTGCCACTACTCTACAGCACTCATCCTTACTGTGGACGCAGATGGATGCAAGTGGGATGTGAACACACCCCTACACACTGCCCACTCTCCCCATGTCAGGACACACGTCATATGCTGTGTCATTCCATGTGTTACCAGGCTTGCATAACCTACTGTTCCATGTACAGCTACATCCTGGTCTTAACTGTGTTACACCCATCAACTGAAGTCGCCATATTTTTGGTTTCCCGGAAGGGATGTCGCTATCCATGTTTAAAGTGTAGACCTTGTAGATCTCTCCCACTGGTAGTTTCCTGCTGGTGGTCTGGGAACCAGTGTTGTATTTACCTTTATTGCGTGTCTGTATGTCTTAACGGCCTAGTTGGGGGGGGGTAAGTAGACGTTTGTTGAGTGGACCTCCTACTAACATATGCCCGGTCTAAACATGTCACCCGTAACTGCTGTAACATAACCTAGGTATATACATGTGTATTTCACTGTAACATATATATATATATATATATATATATATATATATATATATATATATATATATATATATATATATATATATATATATATATATATATATATATATATATATATATTTACATTAATATATACAGACATATCTGCATATGTATTCATACATGTATATTCATATCTTGCTGTTTTATATATATATATATATATATATATATATATATATATATATATATATGTATGTATATATATATATATATATATATATATATATATATATATATATATATATATATATATATATATATATATATATATATATATATATGCATCAGTATGTCAATACATTCCCCGCTCATACGCACTTACACATGCGTAATGATGTTTATAAGCTTCACCAGCATACTAGTGCCTTAGTCATTATAACACTGACACACTCCAGTCATCTTGTAATCGGTGTGTAGCAAGTTATACAGTGGAGAGATGTCGCTATATGTTCATGTAGGGATTACCGATGGTAACTGGAATGTGATAGTGTGATTCGACCCGTCCCTCTTCTGCACAGCCTATTATTCCATGTACTGTCGATGTTTGTATGGGCACATTCCTATTATTTATGTCAACAAATGGAATGCATGTGTTACAGAATTTGTACGTCAACATATATTGTTGTCTGCATGTGAGTATGCATATATACCTATTATGACCTTGCTGACCTCTACGGGGCGGTCCATTAGAACCAGCCCATCCAACCCTGGCACGCCTGGATCCATAATTGCATACCCATAGTTCCTCCACCCCACCCATGTTAAATTTACAGGTGTAACATCCATTATCCACTTGTTATCGCAACCATGACACACCTTTACACATTTCCCTCTCCAGAGCTTTTGTGGTCCTACACACATTCTGTCCCACCTCGCATATTCACAGGGTCTCCCGCTATGTATATTTGCACATACATGCCTTTCCTGGTGTTATGGAATACAGCCATTTGCGCTTTCCAGTTTTTGGAGGTCCCAGCATGGGACTACGTTCTGCCTGTGTGTAAAGTTGACCTAGCATTTCAATGATGTCACTCCCAATGGTAATACCCTGCCTGTGGTGTGAGTAGCAGTTCTCTGCTCACTCCTGGGCAGCTTTTTATGACATACACTGAAAGCACTTTATAATACCAAGATTGATCTTGATTCCCTTCATATCCCTTGTATATGCTTTACTGTTACAATGTCTATTCTTTATATATATATATATATATATATATATATATATATATATATATATATTTCTCATGTATGTAGATATATATCTATACACATATATATGTGTGTGTGTGTGTGTGTGTGTGTGTGTGTGTGTGTGTGTGTGTGTGTGTGTGTGTGTGTGTGTGTGTGTGTGTGTGTGTGTGTGTATATATATATATATATATATATATATATATATATATATATACATATATATATATATATATATATATATATATATATATATATATATATATATATATATATATATATATATATATATATATATATATATATATATATATATATATATATATATATATATATATATATATATATATATATATATATATATATATATATATATATATATATATATATATATATATATATATATATATATATATATATATATATATATATATATATATATATATATAAATATATTACATCTGTACTTACAAACATACATTTCCTATGCCGGGAGCCGCTTACACTCGCGCAGGCGCACTCGCCTATGCTTACTGTGCATTACATATGTTTACTGTCACTTATTTATGCTTATCTGTGCCTTATACATTATGACAATACCACTTTGATTGAAAGGAACTGGTTAATCGTCCCATGCAATGCACACTTTCATTTTACATGTTTAAATGTCGGCTTTACAACAGAGCAACATTGATTTCACAAGGAAAATGATATGTGCTATTGTCGACCTTGAACCATGAATGCCTTTTCGTTAGGCGGATGCTCTAACCACTGCACTACTGGTGTTCTGCCTCATTTATATGTATATCCATGGTGCATAGTTACCCGAAGACACGCCTCATCACTTTACTTACACAGCAGGCATCCATTTACCTGTTGGGAAAAATGCACTACTGCACATGCGTCATTCCCTTTTCCCTACTGCTCTGGACTTGTGCCGCATGTTGACTCATCCGAGGATATTCAGTCCTCTACAGCCTATAGTCCTGGCACATAAGTGTGTTCGATTGTAAGGGTGTTCATATGGTCTTCTGGGTTTAGGCTTGTCCGACTGGGGACCAGGACTGCCCTGTACCTAGTTGAAAGTCAGACTTAGCAAGGGGAGATCGTTCGTTCCACTTTTAGTGTTCTACCTGTGGTTGTAGATGCAGAGGTGTGCTCACTGATGGCCATCCTGATATATAACAGCACTAACTATTACAGGGATTTCCTATATTGTGACCATGTTCATTCTTCATATCTACATATATCTATATATCTATATATCTATATATATATATATATATATATATATATATATATATATATATATATATATATGTGTGTGTGTGTGTGTGTGTGTGTGTGTGTGTGTGTGTGTGTGTGTATATATCAGTCTGTACATACATATGCATATACACCTATATGCTCATTTACATTTCCCATACCATTGAATCATCACCACCTACCATCCTGCATACACGCTTGCATACCCGCTTATGTCTCGGGTTGCCACCTTTTCATATGGCCAAAGCGGAGCATTTTCAGGACACACATCAGACTTTACAGGCTGACACATACCCATGGTCAGTACAAAGGTTAGAACTTTACTTATTTCCCTAAATGAATGCTTATTCTTGTAGCGGTTTGTTTGCTTCACCTGTTTCTTGTAACTTTGAGTATTTTACATAAATAACTGTTTTATGCAAGTGTTACATGATATATGGGACATATTTCCTACTATCACAGGACATTTGCCATTGCATTATATTTGGTCTGGACACAACTAACAAAAAAGGGACTTTCCCTCACAAGGTGGGGCAGGTGGTAACCCTACTTACGTCTGCTTTACAGTGCCTTAAGCACCCTATATCTGACTGCCACTATGCAAATGTGCAAGGTATATATTCCCGATAATGCACATGGGGAGACGTGTTTTATCCTGGGTCATAGGTTCTGCATGACCGGCTGGAGGCTGAGCAGTCTTGTGGACAGCTACTGCTCATACAACTTGTGTCCAGATGTATACAGGACTGGACATTGTGTCGTGACACCAATTCTAATGTTTAGAACAGATACATATCCCATGATGGATATCCAAAAATTGTGGGGACCGATGACCATCTTTGCTTTACGGCTGTATGGTAGGGTTATATATGCAAGGGATACATAGTTTGCAATCCTGAGAATTCCTAGGGTGAGACTGTCTACTAGATATGGGTAGGGGTCACTATGTGCAGATATGGCCACGCCTATCTAGCAGCCTGAGTATGGCTGGTTTGGTGGACGTTCAGGAAGGGGGGCTGGTTTGCTGTGAAGGGGATGATGGGTATTCAATTATGTATCCAGGTGTGTTGGGATTGGATGGCTCAGTTCAGGCCAGACCATTATGTGGGTATGTGCCGGTAACGTTTCTGTACATGTGTATTGCACATTTTAATGTTCACATGTTTGTGGGATCGTATTGCGGATGTGTATATTTGTTCTTTGGTTATCTTCCTGATTCACACACCGCTCCCTCGTAGACCTCCAGTTCACCTATTGTGCATAAAACCCAGTCTCCCATTGGCAATATATTACATTACCTGTCACCCCCCACCCCCAAATTCCACAATCAACATTCATCCCTTCTCTAGTTGATGGCCCATGGCACAGTCAACAGAACACATTGCATACACTACATATCTCTGGGACCATTATGGTTGTGAGGTCTACACTAACATTTCAGATCAACCACATGCTGTACGTCATGCACATAGATACTTGTAAATACTTATCTTTCATGACATGGTAGGTAGACCCGGGTAATACCCGTTCATCTATGGGCCATCCTGGCAAGGACATCTTGGACCGCGAATGGGCAGATATTGGGCGAATGCTCTGACCATTGCTAGTGTTGCCACCTTTTCATATGACCTGGATGGGGCATTTTCGTGGCACACATCTGAGTTTACAGGTGAATACATACCCACAGTCATTACAAAGAATAACACTTTAGTTTCATGCCTGCATATAAGCTTTTGCTGTTGTGTTCTGGGCTCTCAGTCTTCAGGGGAAGAGACTTAGAACCTTTGAAAGATCATTTCAGCATTATTAATTTGACTGATCATATTTTTAGTACTGACGAAGTGGATGTTTTGAAATCGGGGCTTAATTTTGTCCCTCAGACAAGGTCTAATTATGTTAGGACGGTTATTGACATCAAGCAATATGCCTGAAAGTTAAATTTGCATTATTTATTGCATGATTTATCCATTTCTGACCGTACCTTTGTTAAACCTTCTACTTACTGTCCAAAATTACAGCATACTTTAAAGGTTTTTGATTTTGGTGCAGGGTCGTTTTGCCTGTTCTGTGGACTGTGGATTTATTGGTTTCAGGACTTTTCTTGGTTTTACCTGCGGTGTAGCTGCTTATTCTGTTTTGTTTACTTGCTTATTCTGTTTCTTGTAACATATAGGTATTTTATATATGGACATACGTACTGTATGGGACTATTTCATAACATATGGGGCATAATTATGTCCTACTTTCACAGGACATTTCACATTTATTATGAATTTGGTATGGACACACTTGCCTAGAGGGGGACTGTCCCTCACAATGTGGGAAAGGTGGTAACCCATACCATTGGGCTAGGCTTGGCAATTGGCGGTGCACTACAACGATGCATTTCGCTTCCACTTGGTATAACTAGTGACACTACAATGGAATACAGGCACAGGGTTTTAAATATATTTGTTCGAGGGATGGGGACTCAATATTCAGCTAAGTGCCTTTGTGTTTACTTCTTATTGTGGTGTTCGCAAGTTGTCTTGTATGCTTTGCATACATTTCAGTATCCACAGACACTGACAGGAGTGATTACTATTGGAGGCAGGCTGTACTAGTCAGCATTTTAGGTTGTGCATATGCAGCCGACATGATCACACCTGCGTGCAGCACTTGGACACGCCCCCTGCACTCGTACATATTTTCTATGCATGTGACCGTTACGGCAGCACACCTTCATTAATATGAATGTGGTGCTGCTGCGCCATCTCTATGCCACACAGTCGGCTCAAGGCTAACACCATACTTGCGCCGAGCTTCATGAATCCTGGGGAATGAGTATTTTTTTTTTCTTTTCAGAATCAGAGTTAAGATATAACCAGGCAGAAGACAATTTTTTGAAGTCTGTAATGGTTTATCATCATAATTCTTAATGTCATAGAGCAAGAAATCTGGACAAAGCCTGACATAATGGGGGGGACAAAGCCCCCAAAATAGGGGCACATTTTAAGTAATACTCTAATAAACTTGAAAGTTGCTAGAATAACAGGGTTTGGGATAGCATGCATTTTCTGAAGGATATGACGTCTGAAACTCAAATGCATGTCATTATTTATTGACTTAAATCCTTGCATCATCCCAGTGATTTACCAAGAATACACACATTTTATGAGGAAAATACTAAAAATATGAGGCAAACATCTGGACGTTTTGTGAAAATCTGGGCAGCTGAGAAGTATGTTTATCATTTTTTCCTATCCATTGCAAGGTGTGTCTTTTGTTTGTTCATACATATAAGCACGTGTGTGTGTGTGTGTGTGTGTGTGTGTGTGTGTGTGTGTGTGTGTGTGTGTGTGTGTGTGTGTGTGTGTGTGTTAACTGAAATACTATACTGTTTTCTTTTAGCTGGGAAATCATTAAGTGATTCTGCATCCTTCCGGTTAATTTTCTGAGGGATCTGGAGATATGCCTATTTCTTTAAATGTGAAACCTTAAAAATATAGACTGCAATTGTGAACTTCATGTTCACCTTTATTTAAAAGTAATTCTAGTGTCTATGCTTACTTATCAGAATATATAAAAAGCCAGATAGAAGCCAATAAGATCCACAACCAATTTATTGATTGAGTGCTTTTGACTCACAATAGAAACTTCATCAGAATACCTTTGTAATAAAAAACTCAGCTTTTATACATTGTCTTAATTACATAAAATGACATCACTTCCTTTATGCAAAAAGTGAACACATACATAAATACAAATAACTACTTGAAAATGCTACATAACATCATCCTATATAAAACACTTACATGTAAAATTCTGCTTTAAGTTTTAAAATAGAACTAATAGAAATTGCACTGTTGAGTCCTGGTGCCTCAGATGCATTAGTTCTCATTTGCCATCTGAGCTCCATCAGTTCTAGATATTCATTCAGGGGTCCCCTCCTCTCACCCAAAGTGACTTACACAATGATAGTAAACCTGAAACTGTGTCCTGGGTGCAAGCCAATATGTGCAGCTAGGGCATTTTTTGTTTCATTCCTACCAATGTCATAGTAATGTTGGTAGATTCTAGTTCTCAGTGCATTGATGTTTTTTTCTATGTAAAAACATGGACACAGGGAGCACTTAGCTAAATGTATGACTCCCTTACTACTGCAAGTGAACTTGTTTCATATTATATAGCCACCATAATTGGGTATATGTACCTCCTTGCCTTTCAGGATATACTTGCATTGCATGTAAAATCCACATTTTACCATGCCACCCCCCCCCCCGTCCTTGCATCCGTCTTTCTGTAGGTTTCCATCATATTTTTTATGCTGGTATTTTTTCATAAACAATTTTAGGGAATGTTCCTACTAAATCAAGGTGTTCTGGGTTCGCACTGAATATGTGCCAGTTGTGTGTTAAAATCCTTTTAATATTGTGGAACTGGTTGTTAAATCTAAATATACCTGATTTGTTGAAGTGTTTCCCTTCATTATGTGCAACTGCTTCTTCACTACTATGTGCTTTCCCTAACAGAGGGATAAAATATCCATTCTCCCTCTTTGTTGTAAGGTCCCTCAATATCCCATCCACAAATGTTTCTGGGTATCCTCTCTTTGTCACATATTTTATAATATATTCAAATGATGTACAAATTCATCATATTCTGATACCATTTTTGCTATTCTAACCCCTTGCCCTTTTACTGGGGATTTTTTCTGACAGTGGATGGCAACTATCAAACTGCAGGAAGGTGTTGGAATATGTGGGTTTTCTGAAAATATTGAATGTAAATTGTTTGATGTTCCTATTTTTTGTAGCATGATATCCAAGTAATGGGTGGTATCCCATGTAATAGCACTCATGAATTCCAAAAATTCGGTGCCCTGCTCTATAAATTCCAAGAAATTATGCAATTCCCCCTCACTTCCTTTCCAGAAAACAATAATGTCATCCAAGAAATGACCATAAAATGTCCAATCAGTAAATAGACTTTTAAACACAATCTCCTTCTCCCAAAATGCCAAGACAATGTTGGCGAATATGGGGGCACAAGCTGCCCCCGTTGCTACCCTCCTGCACTGTCAAAAAAGTTGGCCTTCAAAAATAATAATATTCGTATCTAAGACCAACTCCATCAAGGTCCTAATAGTGAGAATGCGTCCATGGCTAATATTAGTATGTTGGCACAGGAAGCTATAAAACCACTCAATGCCCATGTTGTGTAGAATAGCTGAAAATAAATCTCTTATATCAATGGTGGCAAAGATTAAATTGTGACAGTATTTATCATTGGTTATTTTACCTAAACAGTCCCAATAATCCTTTAAAATCCACGGACAGTCTTTGAGTACATTTTTTAGCTGACTATCAATAAAAATTAGCTATAGGATATGCATTTTAAGCTTTTGCATCCACTATAGGTCTAAAAGCGTGGTCCCGAAGGTCCTTGTGGATCTTCAGGACTCCAAAAACTGTGGGCATTTTTGGATGCTTTACCACCATATATGAATGTTCCTCAGGTGTAATCTCATGGTTCAATACCACATCTTCCAATGTCAAATCAACTTTCCAATAAGAGATGTTATTTCATTAACACATTTCATCATAAGTATCAGTGTATAGTATGGATAGCATCTTATTTACATAGCTATTTTGGTTCATGATGACTGGACCCCCTACCTTATCGGGATTCATTGTCCTGATGTCAGCATTACCACAAATGTCTTTTAACATGTTAATTTCTTCCTTTGTGATGTTATATATCTCCTCTCTGCCATTTCTCTTAACATTCATCATATTTTTAATATTCTCACACATTTTTTTGAATATTTCAACAGTGGGGTGTAATGGGGGGGGGGTTAAATACACTTGTTTTCTTACATATATTCCTTCCTTCTGTTGTCACTTTTGTGCCTTTAAAATAAAAATCCAAGTTAAGATTCCTAGTATAAAGCTTCAAATCAATAAGAGCATCATCTAAAGTGACACAAAGGACAGGCCTTTTTCAAACACATCTGCTAATTGCTCACTTATATCAACATTGCTGTAATTGTAAATTTTAAAGTCACAGTTTCTGTTACAAATAATCTTATAAGGGATCACTTCATCTGTCTGTTTCTGATCTATATGCAATTCATTCTCAACCCCCCCCAAGCCCTCTTGTTATTGTTGTATTGGTTCTGGTTGTATGGGTAATACCCCCCCTCCACTGGTTCTTTAGTCACTCGGATCTCCTCGGGGAGGTATTCTAAAGGGTCTGGTGTATAAGTACCATCTTGTATTTCTACTTCCTGGGGTTCAAATACCTCCTGGCTAGTACTCATAACATTTCTCCCATTTGTTATTTGTTCTAAAGGGGGTAAAGGGTATGCCTTTCCTTCCCTATATTCAGTTTCATCCCTTGCCAGTTTACAGTTCTTACAGTCTTTAATATCATTCACAGTGCAATCAAATCTGTTAAATATTTTAAAATAATCAATTTTTTTGATTCAAACAATAAATCTTTGTGTATGTTATTGTCAACAATTTTAATCTGATCGACTAACTTGGACATTTTTCTGTTATTGTCCTTGATTAAACAGTTGAGCAGCTCACAACCCTGTTTGTTAACCAGTTCAATAAGTTCTTTATGTAAGAGAGAATCCCTTACCAATCCTGAGGGGAATTTCCACATCCTGAGCCCCTTTGGAACTCGTTCTGTCCAAGTACATTCCCCTAAATATCCATTTTCAACCTGCAGCTTGCGGTACCTTAAAGTAAGGTCTTTCAAAATATTAAGCGGTTCAGCCATTGTCCCATTGTTGTGCCTGTTTCCTTGTTCACTGCTGTTTAAACTAAACTGCCATTCTTTCTCATCTTCCAGCCATTGCAAAAGTGAAGTCCTGCCATTGTAAGAGGTGCCACCCCTTTCAGCTCCTCCATATGTGGTGCTATGCAAATCTGTCCCCTCTGATTGGTTGTTGTTGGGTGAGCGTACTCTATGAGCTGGAGTA